>NW_027204348.1:0-85000 GCF_024711535.1 Dipodomys merriami
GGGATCTCAAGATGGGCTGTGGGTCCAGAGGTTGCACCCCAGCCTAGGATGATCAAAACTGAGGCAGAGTTGCTACTAGCTGAGTTCAAGCCCCAGACCTGGCCAAAAAAAATAAGGCACTGGTTTGGAATTTACACCATTTTTTTGCAGGCCTGGGATTTGAACTCAGCGTCTGGGTATCTCTGTGGCACTCTGGGGGACAGGAAGCTCACCGTCATTGAAAACAAGAAATTCAGACCAATTTCCAGGACAAAATTCAAGCCACAGCACTGGAAAAAATAATATTCATGTATGAAATCATTTTACATACATGGGTTTACCCCATATGACATTTATTATCCTTATCTATTTATTCTTTATTTTACTATTATTACATATATAATATTTATTTCATTAATTACATCTTTATCACATGGATATATTTGCACATGGATTTTACATCATACTGAGACCCAGGACTTTTACAGAGAAGGAAAAAAACTATGTCAAAATTCGCTTATTACTCCACCTATAAATTTTTGGCCATGCTGGGATATGAACTCACAACCCACAATGCCCAATTCATGAAAGTGTCAGTTGTAGACAAAGCCTTTGGCAAATTGAGCTGCCAGTCAGTTCTGAGGACGTGTGATCAAGCCATCATAGTGGCCTAGATTTAGATATAGATATAGATAGATAGATAGATAGATAGATAGATAGATGATAGATAGATAGATAGATAGATAGATAGATAGATAGATAGATGTGTAGTTTGCTCTCTCTCTCTCTATATATATATAAATATATATGAGAGAAAGACAATATGAGGATATTGAATAATATATATTGTGAATTATTAGTTATTAAATTAAGCCTCCATTTAATGAAGTATCATGGTTTAATACTTATTAAAGCATTAATGTAAAAGTAGTCAGTATTCTTTAATTAAGAGAATCATACCATGGTGCTAGAATGAAAGACATAATCCAATACTTTTTGTGTGGCATTCTTTAGGAGAATCATGAACAACTGTGAAATTTAATTGTTACTTTTATGACAGTCCATTAAGCATTCCCATGAATAGGAATGATTTTTTCAAGATCTCCCTCCATTTGTAGGTATCAGTCCTGGCATTTGAACTCCAGGCCTCGGTAGTTTACTTTGAAATGCAAACCATTAGTATGACACTGTGAAGATTTCAGATTGTCATGATAAAACAAAGAACATCAAGAATAAAAGAAAGCCAGGTCTCAGAGGCTCATGCTTGTAATCCTAGCTCTTCAGGAGGCTGAGAGGTAGAGAATGGCAGCTTGAATTCAGTCGGGACAGGAAAGTTCAGGACACTCTTATTTCTAAGGGATCACAGGAATATAAACACCCATGAGTGGGACTGAAACTCAAGGGCAGAGCACCACCCTTGAACAAAAGGAGCTCTGGGAGAGTGACTAGGCTCATAGTACAAGCCCCGGACCTGCTAAAAAAGAAAAAGTAGTAAATCCATGTCTCCCCATGTATGTATGCATGTATTTCTATTGGTAAAGATCCAGAGTAGCTATGTTGAAATGCACTCAGCTAGGAAATTTGCTTTGAATAGAATGATTTCATAGCACAGAGAGTGCTTACAAAACAGTGCATGTTCCGGGGCTCCCGTCACTGTTCCCAGTGTAGCCTGAGGGTTTCTGTGCACTCCAGGTCTGGACAGACAGACAAAAAGGCCCCCCTCCTGTACAGCTGTGTAACAAACAACTCCATCTGAGCCAATTAGTGAGGATGAGTGTAGGCAAAATTTGAAGGCCAGGAGAAAAAGGCTTCTTTGTACTCTAAGCTATCTCTCTCCCCAGGAAGCTTTCATTTGTGCCACCTCCTTTGGCAGGCCAAGTTCCCTGCACTTATCCTGTCTTTGTTAGATTATGTTCCAGTATTGAAATAACCTGCTCCAATTAATTCATGGGTCCTTCTGGCAGACAATAAGGGAGCTGAACCTAATGAAAAAATTCCTAATTGGCAATGGTGCCTCCCTAGGATTCCAGAAGCTTGCTAAATCTAAGCACTTGTGCAAAATCCCAAAGTTTCCTATCATCTAAGGCTGGTGAAGTGCATCAGATTTTGAAACCTTTGAACTAACCTAGTTGAGCCCTGGATGGCTAGCTTTTGGGGTTGAACACAGGACCTGGGTGCTGACCATGAGCTCAGAACAGAAGCTCAGTGCTTTACCACCATTTGGTGTCACAGCTTCACTTCTGGTATCTGTGTGTGTGTGTGTGTGTGTGTGTGTGTGTGTGTGTGTGTGTGTGTGTGTGTGTGTGTGTGTGTGTGTGTGCATACACTTGTCCTGGAACTTGACCTCAGGACCTGAGCATGGTTCCTGAGTTTCTCCTGTACAAGGGTAGCACTCTACCACTTGAGCCACAGGGCCACTTCAGGCTTTTTTCTAGTGATGTGGTACTGAGGATTCAATTCCAGGGATTCATACATGCAAAGCACTCTAACCACTCCTCTATTGGTTTGTTTGTTTCTTTTTTTTTTAATTTTATTTTATTTTATTTGAGAACATACTGTACAGAGGGGCTACAATTACATGGGCAGGATAATGCATACATTTCTTACCAAGCATTGCAGCCTCCTCCTTTGTTTACCCTTCACCTCCCTTCCCCGCCTCCCCCCTCCCCCCACCCAATGTAAGTTGGAAGAGTTGAAGTCTAGGCCTGGGTGCTGTCTATCCTAGAGCTTTTCAGCTAAAACCAAGCACTCTACCACTTGAGCTACAACACCCCTTCAGGTTTTTGGTGGGTCACTGGAGAGAATTGTCCATCTCAAGGAATTTCCTGCCCAGGCTGGCTTTGGACCATGATCCTCAGCTCTCAGGCTCCTGAGTAGTTAGGATGACAGGCGTTAGTCACTGGTGCCCAGCTTCCATTTCAAGTTTCTAAGTGGTGAATAGGAGATAATAGTCTCATGGGAACTTTTGTGTCTGGGATAGTTTAGAACCCAGATCCTCACATCTCAGTTTCTTGAGTAGGCAGGGTGACAGACCTCAGCTACAGACACCTAGATCATAACTCTCTGTTGCAAAGAGCCATGGGGAATGCACTGAAAATTTGGGGGTACTGTTCTAAGGTCTTTTGCTCAAGGCTAGAGCTCTACTACTGTGAACCACAGCTCAGAGTTTCACAGATCAGCTCCCGAGTATCTTGGATGACAGTGGTGAGTGAACCAGCAACTTCTGGTTCTGTGGAGCTGGGTTGCAGTGATTTATCTCTGGTAAGTCAGGTAAGATGGCAGCTGCAAGCACCAGACTCCATGCTTGTTCTGTGATGAGGTATTTGCAGTACTATCCTTATATTGTTGCAGTCAGAACATTTTATTTTTTATTTTTTGGTGCCAGTCCTGGGTCTTGAGAAAGGGTCTAGACACAGTCCCAAAGCTTTTATGCTCAAAGCGAGTGCTCCACTGCTTAAGCGACAGCACGACTTCTAGATTTTTCTGTGCACAAGGGAGTGAAGAATCGAACTCAGGGCTTTGTACATAGTAGGCGAGCAATCTACAAATGAGCCCGATGACTGACAAGTGTATGAACACATAAATATGTAAATTGATAGATAGATAAATAGATGCATATATATATATATATATATATATATATAGCAAGAGAGATATATACTAGGAAATTGCATATAAAATATTATTACAAATTATTGGCATTTAAATTATTCCTTCTTTTTTTAAGTAACATGATTGAATAAATAATAAAGTATTAATTGAAAATTAGTCAATGTAGTTTTATATAATCATACACTAACTACTATTTTAATTGGTACTTTTTTTTCTTTTATTTTACATTGTGAAAATATTGTACAGAGGGGTTACAATTACATGGGCAAGATAATGAGTAAATTTCTTATCAAGCTTCGTAGCCTCTTCCTTTTTGTTTCCCCTTCCTATCTTTTCCCATTCTCTCCCCGCCCCTCACCCCCCACACACAATCATCGTTCCAAGCACCCCCCCCCGCCACAGTTGTAAAGATCATATTTTGACATAATGACTTGTACATTTCATTGTTGCAATGGGTCCACCTGTATCCCTATTTAAACAATTTGTTTTTTCCCTTCCCCTCCACAAATTATACCGACATCAAATACAGTGAAAGCAGGGGTTATAAAGTGGGGAGGGACATAGAAAGCAACAAAGAAATAATCTTATAAATGTGTTAGAAACAATCACATGAAAGAAAAAACACATTTGAATACATATCTTAGGGTTCATTTCCGGGAAATCAATTTATTTGACCTTTTCTGCTTGACTCAGACATACACTAGATATTGCAAATGAGGGAAACCATGGGACCTATGTTTCTTTGGACATGGATTACTTCACTTAATATAATTTTTCCAAGTCTTTCCATTTCCTAACAAATGGGGCAATGCCATTCTTTCTGATGGAGGCATAGAATTCCATTGTGTATATATACCACATTTTCTTGATCCATTCATCTACTGAGTGGCATCTGAGCTGGTACCATATCTTAGCTATGGTAAAAAATTCTGCAATAAACATAGTCGTGCTGGTAGCTTTAGTGTGGTCTTGTTTGTGAACATTTGGGTAAATGCCCAAAAGTGAAATTGCTGGGTCATAGGGGAGCTCTATGTGGAATCTTTCAAGGAACCTGCATACTCCTTTCCAAAGTCATTGAAGAAGTTTACACTCCCACCAACAATGCAGTAAGGTTCCCTTCTGTCCACATCCGCTCCAGCACCCGCTGTTATTATAGTTCTTGATTATAGCCTTTCTAACTGGGGTGAGGTGGTATCTCATGTTCTTTTGATTTGCATTTCTTTAATGGCTAGGAGGTTGAACATTTCTTCAGGTGTCTATTGGCAATCCTTCTTTCCTCTTCAGAGAAGTTTCTCTTAAAGTCTTTAGCCCACTTATTTATTGGGCAGTTGTTTCTTTAAAGATTTGTTTTTGGAGGATTTAATTTTTTGAGTTCTAGGTATACTTTAGATATGAGACGCTTGTCCATTGTATGACTAGTGAAGATTTTCTCCCAATCCGTGGGCTTTGATTGATCTTACTAGCTATGTCCTTTGCCATGCAGAAGCTCTGCAATTCCATGGAATCCCATTTCTCCAACCATTCTTTGATTTGTTGCTTTTCCGGCTCTTTATTAAGAAAATTTCAGCCTGTGCCAAGGAGACCTAGGATTTCTCCTATTACACCCTATAATGTTTTCAGAGTGTCTGCTTTGACTCTGAGGTTTTTGATCTTTTTGGAATTGATTCTGGTGCACGGTGGTATATAGGGATCTAGCTTATTTTTCTAAAAGTAGTTAACCAATTTTGCCACCACCATTTACTGCAGAGGCTGTCTTTTTTTCATTCTATTTTTTTAGCTCCCTCATTGAAGATTAGATGGTTATAGGTCTGTAAGTTCATTTCTGCGTTTTCAATTCTATTGCATTGGTCCTGAGATCTGTTCTTGTGCCAGTATCAAGCTGTTTAGATTACTATGGCTTTGTAGTAGAGTTTGAAATTTGGTATTTATATTCCTCCAGCACTGTTCTTTCTGTTGAGGATCATTTTTGCTATTTGGGATCGTTTGTTGTTCCATATAAATTTTTGGAGTGCGTCTTCTATTTCCTTGAAGACTGAGGTTGGAATATTGATAGGTATCTCATTGATAGACCGCCTTGGGAAGTATTGCCATTTTCATGAGGTTAATATTTCCAATCCATGAGCATGGGAGTTTTTGCCACTTTCTAAATTCTGTTTTGATTTCCTTTTTCAACTTTTTAAAGTTTTCATCATAGAGCTCCTTCACTTTTTTGGTTAATTCCTAGATATTTTATTTTTTTGTGGGGCTATTAGGAATGGAGTTGATTTCCTAATTTCAGCCACACTTTTCTCATTGTTGGCATACAGAAAAGTCAATGATTTTTGAGGGTTAATTTTATATCTTGTTACTTTGCCAAAGTTTTGAATCAGCTTGAGTAATTTGGGAGTGGAGTCTGTGGGATTCTTTAAATACAAGATCATGTCATGTGCAAAGCGGGAGAGTTTTACTTCTTCTTTCCCTATTTGGATCCCATTTATGTTTACATCTTGTCTTATTCCTGTAGCTAGGTATTCTAATACTAGATTCAAAAGAAGTGGAGAGAGTGGACCTCTTTGTCTTGTTCCTGAGTTAAGAGGAAATGGCATTAATTTTTCACCATTAAGAATAATGCTGGCTGTAGGTTTGTCATATATTGCCTTTATTGTATTGAGGAATGTTCCATGGTTTCCTAATTTTTCCAACACCTTCATCATAAAGCGGTGTTAGATCTTGGCAATTGCTTTTTGTGCATCTATTGAGATAACCATGTGGTTCTTATCCTTGCTCTTGTTGATGTGATGAATTATATTAATTGATTTGCATATATTGAACCAGCTGTGCATCTCTGAAATGAATCTTGTTTGATCGTGGTATATGATTTTTTGGATGAATTGTTGAAGTTGATTGATCAAAATTTTGCAGAAATATGACATTTATTACCCTTATTTATTTAGCATTATTACATATATAACATTTCTTTTATTACATCATATCACATAGGATATATGTAGATATGGATTATACATCATACTGAGACCATGGACTTTCACAGAAAAGGAAAACAATGTGCTAATATTGGCTTCTTATTCCATGAATAAATTTTTGGCCATGCTGGGATTTCAGCTCACAGCCTAGAATGCCCAGTCCATAAATGAGGTCACAGTCTTAGCAGACCAGCCTCTGGCAAACTGAGCTGCCAGGAAGTTCTGAGGACCTGTGATCAAGCCACAGGAGTGCTTGATATTTAGATAGATAGACAGATAAATAGATAGATAGATAGATAGATAGATAGATAGATAGATAGATAGATAGATAGATAGATAGATAGATAGATAGATATAGAGACATGTGTAGATTGATATACATATATATATATATATATATATATATATATATACAAAGAGAGGGATTGTGAGGTAATTAAATTATATATGTTATTACCAATTATTACTTATTAAATTATGCCTCCATTTAATGAAATATTACTGTTGAATACTTATAAAAGTATTAATTAAAAATCATTCAATACCCTTAATCATACCATGGTGCTAGAATGGAAGACATAAATCCAATATTTTTTGAGTGGCATTCTAAAATAGAATCATGAATCAACGGCACATTTATCATTTTTATAACATTCCGTTAGCATCCACATGAACAGAAATGAGTTTTTCAGGATCTCCCTCCATTTGTGGGTGGTATTCCTAGCATTTGAACTCCAGACCTCGGTAGTTTACTTCGAATGCAAACCATTGGAATGACACAGTGAAAATTTCAGACTGTTAAAATTGAAAAAAATAACAAGAAGAAAATAAAGTAAGGTGTCATTGGTTCCTGCCTATAACCCTAACTCCTCAGGAGGCTGTGATGTAGAAAATGCCAATTTAAATTCAGATGGGATGGGAAAGTCTAGGACACTCTTCTTTCCAAGAGATCACCAGAAAAATAAACATGAATGGGGCTGTGACTCAATGGCAGAGCGCTACCCTTGAGCAAAAGGAGCTCAAGAGCAGGGCCTAGGATCATAGTGCAATAGAGTACCTGCCCTCCCCGAAAAAAGAGGCAATAACTACATGGATCTCTGTATGGATGATGGGCATTCAGCAGGTTGCCCGGTCCCCAGCCACCCCAACCTGGTCAAACTGGGACAAGCCCTCATAGAGTACTAAGTGTGAGCCAGCAGCTTGAACAAAGCACCCTCTGCCATTTAATAACTGAAGACCTGAAGACTTTGCCTGGCCTAGTGTGTGCAAAGGGTGCATAATGTTCTGTCTGAGGCATCTCATTGGGACACATTGCAGCCAGCCACTGCTTCCAGAGAGTCCACAGTCCCTAGGTTGGAGGAGTTGTCCAAGGTTCTCTCTGCATAGTCTCTATCCCTGTGTAGGATGTGAGCCTAGACCTCTGGGGCCTGGTGGCTATCACTCATCTATCATTCCTCATTGCCAAGTCAAAAGCTAGTCCCAAATCTTGGCATAGACATGAAATAATCAGCTATTTCTACACCAAAAGGGGTAATTCAATAAATCCCACTCTCATAATTCCCATTAGAAGTGGGCTGCAAATGTGGCTTAGTGATAGAGTGCTTACATAGCACAAACGAAGCCCTGAGTTTCATTCTTTAGTACCACAGAAACAGAAAAAGCCAAAAGTGGCACTGTGGCTTAAGTGAGAGAGTGCTAGCCTTGAGCAAAAGAAGCTCAGGAACATACCCAGACCCTGAATTCAAGCCCCAAGACTGGCAAAAAGAAAAAAAAAAGTGAGTCTGGTGAGACATATTCTTCTGGGACACAGAGGAGGGCCAAGGTTATAGGTAAGAGGTAGAGTAGAAGGCAGGTGCTGCTGGCTCACCCCTGTAATCTTAGTTACTCAGGAGGCTGAGATCTGAGGATCCCAATTACTAACAAAAAGTCTATATGAGACATTTTTCTTCAATTAAACACCCAAAAAGTGAGAAGTAGAGCAGTGATTCTAGTAGTAGAGTGCTAGCCTTGAGCACAAAAGCTCAGGGTTAGGACAACGTCCAGACCATAAATTCAAACATTAGGACTGGCACACACACACACACACACACACACACACACACACACACACACACACACACACACACACGCGCGCGTGCATGCTCACGCAGGTGCACACATGCACATGCACATGCACACACAACACACCAAGATAGAGCATTTGCCAGTCACCCTGCACAAAGTTTTGTCTATAGCAACTCAATAATAAAAAAAGAGAGAAGGGAAGGAAAAATTTGCTCCAGGAGGTGATAAAACCAGTGCCAAAATTCCACAGGAGTTCTAATGCATGGAACCGGACAGAGAGCCTCAGGCAGAAGGTCCATCATGGGCAAAGGTCCTTATGTGTCGTATGGACCAAGTGATGTAGGTGGAATGAAGGTTCTGTGGCTTCAGACATTCTGGCAGAACATTCAAGGCTGGATCAAGATTTGTTGAGACACAGGTAGGGCAAATGGTGGGTTCCCAGAATGGGGCCCAGGGGGAAGATTAGCTTGGCTTTTCACCATGGACTCCAGCCATTTCCTGTGGCTGGAAGCCTATTTTTCACACCTCCTGACCCTCAGGCCTCCTTTGCATGGAGGATTCAAGGCAAACACAGGGAAGAATGCTTGCTTAAGAAAAGCTTCTAGCACAATGCCAGAAGTGGCTCAACCCCTGTAAATCCTAGCTACTCAGAAGACTGAGATCAGAGATCATGAGTCAAGCCAGCTCAGGTGAGAAAAGTTAGTGAGACTGTTCTTGCAGATTAACTACAAAAGCCAGAAATGGAGCTGTGGCTCAAGTGGTAGAGTGCCAGACTTGAGGGAAAAAGTTAAGAGACCAGAGGCCAGACCCTGAGTTCAAGCCCCAGCATTGGCACCTAAAAAAATAAAGAAAAGCTTTCAGGAGCTACTGAAAGGTCAGATCAGCCAGGTGCCAGTGACTCACACCTCTCCTCCTAGCTCCTCAGGAAGCTGAGATATGAGGATTACGGTTCAAAACCAACCCCAGGCAGGAATTCCAGGAGACTCTGATCTAAAAGGAACCTCCTGAATACTGGAATTGGCCCTGTGACACAAGTGGCAAGCTGAAGAGCTAGGGGACAGCATCCAAGCCCAGAGTTCAAGCCCCATGAACAACACCTGGCCTTCTTGGGCCTCACTCTGTGACTCTAGGCAGAGTATTTTCCAGTGGGCCCCTGAGGATCTCCCAATGTCTTGGTCTTCTACAAGTCTTGAGTGCAGCCTCTTTTGAGGCCTTTTCCTATAGAGCAGGCCACGGTATCAGAGAAGAATCCAGCCCTGGGGTATGGAGGTCATTGGTCGGGTCATCAGAATGACATCTGTCATGGGTGCAGTGTGCATCTGACCAGGCAATCGACGTCTCAGATCATAGTTCTGGGCCAGGAGGGGCAATGGCTGCAAAATGGCACAGCAGGTAACACCCACTCATACAAGTATCACAACAGTGTTAATCATCAGGCACACCTTGAGCAGGTGTTGAGTTGGGCTCATGATAGACTTGTAGGCTCAGGAATCTAAAGCCGGCTGGCTGCTGCTTGTAGCAGTTGCTATCTCTGGAGTCCCAGGGCTCAGAGCCCTGTTTTCCTCACCAGTGCGTGGGGGTATATGAAGGTCTGCAATTGTGGGCCGACTACAAAGGAGCATCCATAGTGTCCTTCCCTGGGTCCTGTGGCCCCATACACGGATGAAGGGGCAGGTTCCATGGTACTAACTGCCATGGCCCAGAACCCTCAGCCCATGAAGGACTTAGGGAGAAACTACTTGATCCGCCTTGAGAGTTTACTATGTCTATGCCTCAGGACTGCCCCCAGTTCTAGCTCAGCTCATCATTACTACCTTCCTCTGTGTGTGTGTGTGTGTGTGTGTGTGTGTGTGTGTAAAGAACACTGCTGGTGGAATATCAATACTAAATTTCAAACTCTACTATAAAGCCATAGTAATCAAAACAGCTTGGTATTGGCATAAGAACAGACCTCAGGACCAATGGAATAGAATTGAAAACCCAGAAATGAACCTACAGACCTATAGCCAACTAATCTTCGATAAGGGAGCAAAAATAATAGAATGGAAGAAAGACAGCCTCTTCAGTATATGGTGCTGGCAAAATTGGTTAACTACTTGTAGAAAACTAAAACTAGATCCTTATATATCACCCTGTACCAGAATCAACTCCAAATGGATCAAAGATCTCGGAGTCAAAGCAGACACTCTGAAAACATTACAGGATGGAATAGGAGAAACCCTAGGCCTCCTCGGCTCAGGCCGAAATTTTCTTAATAGAGACCCAGAAACACAACAAATCAAAGAAAGTTTGGAGAAATGGGATTGCATGAAGTTGCAGAGCTTCTGCATGGCAAAGGACATAGCTAGCAAGATCAATAGAAAGCCCACAGATTGGGAGAAAATCTTCACTAGCCATACAACGGACTAGGGTCTCATATCTAAAATATAGTTGGCATCCACATTCTTTGGCAAGACCAGCCCCAGGGCTCAGCCCCATAGCTCACCTGCCAGTGGGGTGCTTGGGGCGGTTTCTGCCATGGGGCTCTCTAGCAGGAGCGCCTTGGGAGGCACCCGAATTAGGGCCCCATCCCATTGGTTTGCACATCAGTACCTGCACCTTGAGCAGGATTCGCCCTTTAGGTCTCCCTCCATCCCCTGGATTCAGGGAAGAACAGATGCAGGGGCCTGACTGGGCCCACCCACTTCCTTCTGCTCCCACCTGCATCACAGGGACAGACTCGCGACAAGGCCCTGCCATTCCAGGCTTGCTGGCATCTGTTTCCTGAGCCTGGTCCCGCCCCATTTTTCCTGCTGCTGCTTGGATCCCAGTGTCTTGTTCCCAGTAGGCCTTTTGCAGCCCCGGTACCCCAGGCAAGACCCTCAGGCTGAGGCCCCAGCAACTCTTCCTCTGCCCCGCATCAGCCCATGGGATCAGGACAGCTCCAGAAGTCATTTCCTGGAAAGCAGAGAGAGAATGGCCCTGGCCTGGAAGGGATGAGGTTGGAGCAAGCTCCAAAACTGGGAACTGACTCTTAATGGCCCATGGAGCCTTTGCCATTCTGAGAGGGCCAGGCTGCCAAGGAGGGGTGGGATAAGTGGAAGGGGCATGAAACTTAGGACAGGGGCAGGCCAGGAATGGAGGAGGTAGGGCTGATGGGGGAAATGGAGGAGCAAGGATGGAGCAGATGCAGATGGGGTCTCAGTGTTGTGCCTGCTGGGCCCCTAGGCCCCTATGGTTAGGAGAAGCAGGAGAGGGACTGGCGGGGCAGGAGAGGCAGGAGCAGTCAGTGGGAAAGGGCCAGCCAAGCGGGGAAGAGGAAGCCAGGATTTCTGGGCTTCCTCAATGAGAACCAACCCGGACTGCCAGGGAGGGGCAGCAAATGGGGAGCAGGCCAACCCAGCAGTGTGGGTGGACTTAGTAGGCGGAGCCCTCAGAGACCAGTAGGGGAGAAGGTGTGGGCCTCCATCTGGGAAATCTTGAAGTTGGCCTTCAGGGAAGGGAGAAAGTAGGAAGGGAGAATTCGGGGCTGCTGCCATATGCCTGCAGTGGGGAGGGGGGCTAGGCCTCCCTTGGGCTTTGCTACAACACATCCGACCATACCAGTGGGGCCACGGGGCACCAGCACCTCCTCCCAGACTAATATCCTGGGATGAGGGAATGTAGGAGATAGGAAAGGCTGCCCTCAACCTGTGGGTCCCCTCTGGTTCCTGAGGCCTCTCTAATTCAGACCCACTGTGGCTGACATGGCCCAGGTGCCAACAGAGAGCCTTGGCTCTGTGTGTGGCTGTGGCATTGAGAGGTCATTTCCCAGGGAAATGGGTGAGCATGGGGGAGGGAACTCAAGACACATCCGGGAGCAGTGGAGGAGAGAGCCTCCCACAGGAATGCAGGCCAGCTTCTGGATTTCCCACACAGATCAGACTTGGTTGCGTAGGGCTGGACAGCCAAGAGGGATCCAAGAAGGAGCTGGGGATGGGAGTGGGGTGAGGGGGTGGGGAATCAGCTGGTGACCTCTCCAGGTGGGGTGAGAAAAGGCATCTCCAGAGGAAAGGGGTTGGGGGAGGCCGTGTGCACCTGCAGAGCCCACAGCAGAAACAGTCCAGGAAGGAAGAGGGGGAAACATGAGCCAGGTGCTTGGGCCTACTCCTGTCCCACCAGGGAGCCCATCTCTCCCAGTGAGTTGTCTCCCTGGAGTGGGGGGAGGGGTGGTATTGCGCCTTTGGCTCCCTAGGTGGGACAGGGGGCAGGGGCATGTCCCACAAACCTTATCCAGACATGGAGAGGTCCTTCCTGCAAGGGGAAGGTGGAGAGGGAAAGCACAGTGCAGAATCAAGTCCAGGAAGGAGCAATGGAGGATGCACGGTGTACAGGGAGCACCCTCTGGCTCAGCAGTGGGTGGAGCAGTGAAGGGCTGGCAGGGGGGAGGGTGAGAGTGGGTGGTCGGTTCAGATGCGGCATCTGGTACTCTGTGTATGTGGGGGGGGGGTTCTCCTAAAATCTATTCCCAACAGATGGAGAGACCCGCACTCAGGAAGTGAAGAAGCCTGAGAGATCTTGGTGGTCATGAGTGGCCAGGGATAGAACAAGGTAGGAGGGATGAGGAGGGAAGATGGCCCCCTTTGGGGTGGTGCAGGACCTACTCAGCAACTTGGGCTTCTGGGGGCATTCTGGTGCAGATCTGATCTGTTTGTGTGGGGGGGAACTTTGGCACGTGTGGTGGGCAGGGCTTCTAAAAGCTATTTCTGCTGGGAGGGTGGGTAGGAGGGATTTCTAAGAGCAGGAAGATTTAAGAAGCAAAAATAAAGACATTAGACCATGAAAATTATGTAAAATTGGAAAGGGTGTGGAGGATTTGACAGGAGAGTGCTGGGGTGAAGAGGGGCTGCATGTGGTCGAAATTAAGGAGATGTGGCTCCACCTGCTCAGCTAATCGGCAGCTCTGGCCCCAGGGATGGGGGTCTCATCCAGAGGGACACTTCCAGTACACAGATCGGGGGAGAAAGAGGGGGGAAGGAGGTTGAGTCAGATACCTTCTAAGAAGTCACCCAGACTTCCATTTTCCATTGGTCTCTGTAGGTTCCAAGGTAGAAGGTGGCTCCGAGGCTTTGTGTAGAATCAGGGTCAGTATGTGAAGATCCACGTTCAGACCCCCTTGCAGAGACCAGGGACTCGGGAAGGAGCTGGACTCGGAGCCGCAGGTCTCGAGCAGAAGAGTGCCTGCCAAGTGGGAGAAAGACACGCCGGATTATACAGGCCTGTGGAACCAGAGTCTGGGCTCTGGTGTACACACACACACACACACACACACACACACAAACACACACACACACACACACACACACACACACACACACACACACACACACACACACACACCGGCCTTGCCTAGAATACCTATCTATAGGTAATGGTGAGAGAAAGATATCCTGCACAGGGAATATACATATAAGGTGTCTTCAACCTAAGCCAACACGGCTTAGGGCCAGTGCAGACAGCATATCCAATTAGATGTAGGTGGGAGTTCATCAGTAGCATTTTTTTAAATTGCAAAAAATTTGGACAGGGAACAAATATACACATTTTTCAACCATCATATTCCACATCCTTCTTCTTCCTTCCTAGGAAACACACCCAATCAACAAAAAGGCTTAGATATGGCTCTTGACCATGAAAGTGGAAGCAGAATATTTTGGATGTCTGAGCTGTTAATAGTGTTTTCAATAATAATGTCACATGCAACAGCCCTATGAGTCCTGCAGGTCAACACTGTACTTCCTTAGTGATGTGATAGGAATGTAAACCTTACTGGACTTAGTATTGTTTTCCACTTCCTTTTCTACCACTTGGCCCAAATTATAATACAAAGTAATGGAAAGAAAAAGTAATGCCATCTTAAGAAAGTCATTTAGGGTTCTGAGAATTTGGCTTCATGGTACAGTGATTGCTTAGCATGCATGAAACCCTAGGCTCAATTCCTCAGTACCACATGAACAGAAAAAGAAACACTGGAAGTGGTGCTGTGCCTCAAGTGGTAGAGTGCTAGTCTTGAGCAAAAAAAAAAAAAAAAAAAAAAACCACCGAAAAGCTCAGGAACATTTCCTTGGCCCTGAGTTCGAGCCCCAGGACTGGCAAAAATGTCACTTAGCTAGTAAATGCCGAATAGAGAATCCATACTTGGAATATATAATTGCTCCTTCCAACTATTACCTAACAGTAGTCCTTAATTCATGTTTTTTTTAAACCTATATTAGGATACTGTGTTTAAAAAAAAAACCCTTTTGTTAACAGGTAACAGCAATTAGTGCCAGGAATGTGCTTAGATATCAGGTGAAGATTAATCCTGGAAATTCAAAGATTCCATGCTTTTGAGTTGTCACTTCTAATCACAATGAGAAGGGTAGTCTAATTGAGATTTGGAAATCTTTTTTGGTCAGTTATGGCACCAAAAAGGCAGAGGCTAATTAATAGTTTTAACAGAAGTGAAGGAATAACCCCAGCTCGAAGAAATAAATGATAATAATAACTAAATTATACCAGAAACTGTTCTAGGGAACTATTTTGGGTTATTGAAGAACTAGTTATCAACTAGGCTCATTCCACATTGCCTTTAGCATTCTAAATCACTTTGGCTAGTTCTTAATCTCTGTGTGATAAGTTGTATCTCCTTTTATGTTGTTCTTTCATTCTTGATATCCTTTGCTTTCTAAAAATCTGTCTTTCTCTATTTCTCTATGAACAATTCCTAATATTAAATAACACCTACACAGATGGCAGAGGATGCTAATGTAAGAGTCCCATAGTTCATGAGTCATTAGTATAACAACATGGAAAAATGAGGACATAGTTATTCCTACCTCAATTTTTCTGAAAAGCTGCAAGGTCATCATTTGATTCAAATTTCCATTCTTTGCATACATAGTGTCATTAAATGCAGTAAATTCAAACATGAGCCAGGTGCTGGTGGCTCACGCCAGTAATCCTAGCTACTCTGGAGGTTGAGACCAGAGGATTGTAGTTCAAAGCCAGACTGGTCAGGAAAGTCGATGAAACTTTTCTCTTCATTTAACCACCAGAAACCCGGAAGTGGTTCTGTAGCTACAGTGGTAGAGTGCTCAACTTGAGCTGAAGAGCTGAGGGACAGTGCCCAGGAGCAGAATTCAAGCCCCATGACAAACAAAACAAGTGCAAATATGACTTTCAGTTTCCCCAAAAGGAACTACGAAGTCAATATTAATCTTCCTATGCATAAAAAATAATTCCAAAATGATTCAGTGCACCTACTTTAGTTGAGTTGTTTAAGTTATGGCTTCTTTGATGGATATATTCTCTTATTTTAAAAATTACCAAATATTAGCTTTATAAATAAACTTCTTCTAATACTTCTTGTTTCAAAAGAGAAGTCCATACAGATGATGTCACTTGGTTTTCTCAGTTCAAAGCCAACCCAGGCAGGGGAGTCTGTCACATTGTTATCTCTAATTAAACACCAAAAAAGCCAGATGTGGGGTTTTAGCTCAAGTAGTAGTGTACTAGATTTGAGGGCAGCTAGACAAGAAAGACAACTGTTCAGGGACAGGGTCTAGCCTCTGAGTTCCAGCCCCACATCCAGAAAAAACTAAACAAATGAAGAAGCAAACAAAAAACTCACATATTTCTTTGGGACCATCCTTACAGTACTGGTTTGAGAAGAGGCTCCTTTTGCTTATCATATTCACTGGAACCTGCTTTTTGGAATCCTCATTGCTATGGTGAACTCAGGACCAGATTAAAGGAATGGATAACTGACTTTTGCAACAAGAGAATCATCTCAGGAGTTAAATACCCATGCATAAGACATTTTAAAACCTCATGTCTTTGTTTCTTTGAAGTAGAATACTTTAAAACAAAGTTATTTTCTTTTTCTATGCTGGCCTTCAAATGGCACATTGTTTCCTTTTGTAATACTCTCAATTTTAGAAGTTTACAGAAAAGTTTTATATGAGTAAAGAACACACTGGAGCAAGTCAGGGACAGATTTTCCTTCAAGCCTTGGATTATTTTCTTGTACAGTAAAAAGGACAGCACAAATTAACTTGAACTTGGTCATTTCCCTATGTTCAATTCCTCTCTTAGAATCAGTATCCACTTCCCATAACAGTTCCTTCCACTTACTTCCAGGAACAATCTATGGTGCTACTCCCGATAAAATGAATGTTTTCTGGCTTCATTGAAATAGCACAAGTACATCTTTGGACATAAGGTAACACGTGTTTCAGAGACAACTTAGTAACGAGAAAATATGGAATTGTCATGGTTTATAAAACATTATCCATGTACATATGGCCATATAAGATGATGTTAAATAAAATGAACCTCAAGATAGGAACACAACTTGGTTTTTTTTTGTTATTGTTTTTAATGTACTAAATGTACTATGTGATTTTTTGTTTCTCTTCTATTTTCTTCCTCCATGGTGTAACCCCTGTTTTCACTGTATTTGATGTCGTTAACCTGCACATTACATATACATTTTTCTAATGTGGGGAGGGGAAGGGAAATAAAACGCTGAAACAAGGAAACAGTATGACCCATTGTAACAACAAGATGAACAAGACACTGTTGAAAACGAACTTTAAAACTTGGGGATGGGAGGGGGGAGTTTGGATGGTGGAGAGAAAAAAAGATGACGGGGAAAAACAAAGAGGATGTAACAATGCTCATTAGATAATGCACTTATTAACTTACTTATGTAACTCTAACCCCTCTGTACATCATTTTCAAAATAAAAAAACATGAAAGAAATTATCCTGGAGTACATTAAGTTGAAATTTCCTATGCTCTGTAAATTAAGACCAATTTTAAGTGGGAAGAAGATTCTCAGAAACATTTTTTAGTAAGTGTGTGTGTTGTTCATTAGTTCCCTAGTGTACGTAAGTTAACAGTAGGAGATACAATGAGAATAATAGGAGAAAGAGAAGTTCTGTGTTTAAATATAATGGTCCAATACACTATAGAAGACTCTGCAAAACACAACTTTGAAACAATAAAGCCAAAACCAGTATTTAGATCTATGGGAGTGATATAGAGAAAGCATTACTATTAATGAAACATGAAGGATAAGGCCACTCTCTTTCATCTACTAACTCTAAATCATGGTAGCTAATCATGCAAATTTGTAAAATGTAGAATGGAAGAATAATTCTGGTTCCAAGTAAGTCAGATATAAGAGCATGGACTTAATTGGAAAAAAAGGCCATGTTGAGAAAGCAGGAATTATATTAGCAATGAACTGGTGGCTAAGATCACATTTCTTTTTCCATTTTTCTTTCTTTCTTTCTTTCTTTTTTTTGGATGGTTGTGGGCTTGAAGTCTGGGCCTCCACTCTTCAGTCCAAAGCTAGTGTTCTACCTCTTGAGACACAGTGCTACTTCCAGTTTTCTGCTGGTTAATTGGAGATAAGGGCCTCAGAAACTTTCCTACGCATGCTGGATTTGAACTGCAATCCTCAGATCTCAGCCTCGTGAGTAGCTAGCATTATATGCATGAGCCACCAGCATCCCTCTTAACATCACATTTCTAACAGTGTGCACTCAGTATATGTAATGTGTATGTTTCTCTATCTTTATATGAACTCGAGTTAAAAATCTGGGCTACAGCTTTTGCACTCACAAAAATGTTTCTAGTTTAAAAGTTGGTACTCCTGGAAAAATAGAAACTAAGAATGTAAAGGAGTCTGGGAAGTTCAGCTTGCATCCAGCCTGGGAGAACAGTCTTTGAGACACTATTTATAATTACCAGCCAAAAGCTGCACTGGAAGAATGGCTCATGTGATGGAATACTAGTTATAAGCAAGATTGCTGAATAAGAGCTTGAGGTTATCATATATATATATATATATATTATATAATATATATATATATATATATATATATATATATATATATATACCCACAAACATACACATACACACAAAGGCACTTATATGTGCAAACACACATATGAAACAACTCTCAGAATGTGCAGAAATGTTAGAAAATAATAAAAAAATATGTCCTAAGACTAGAATCAAGTGATAATTTTTTAATTTTAGAAAGTCCTCAAGTGAAATTTCCCTCCAAAACGCTTGAGAATATTACATAGTTAGGAACCAGAGATAGTAAGAAAGTCAAGTAATCGTTATTGAAGGGGTTGGATCCATGGAGGAATGAATCAGAGACCCCTGCAGGTGCATCTGAAAACGTTCATATCCTGTGGCAAATGTTAGAAAATAGTACATAAACATTCTGAGCCATCAGTCTTTTGAAAAATATTATCGGAGAAGTTCAGAAATGCTAGTCTATATCAAGATTAAATAAACCAACAAAGTATGGTAGGACAATGAGATACAAGCCTGGAATTCTAGCACTCAGACTAAGACAGGAGATTAGAGAGTGGAATTACATAGTGGTACCTTCCCTGGACTAGGTAATATAATTTTGTCTCAATAAAACAAAACCAGAAAGGAATAAAAAAAAACAAGAAAGGAATATACAGTTGCAAGTTTTGGCTAATTTTGTCATTATGTTTTAAGAAGTCAAGTTTCCTATTGAAATGCAACTCATATGTAATCCTCAGTTGTGTTTTAAATGCTGTCATCATTACAGAACATTCCTAGATGCTAAAGAGCTCAAGATTCCCAACCAAAAAATTGAAAAGTAAGCATCATTCTGTTGGATTCCAAAGAAATGGTGAAGGATTACAAAAGCTTAATCCTGGGGTCAGTATAATATGTGGAGGAGATGGGGACAAACAAGTTGTTTAAGGATTCAGGTGGACCTGTTGCAACAATGAGAAGTACAAAATGTCATGTCAAAACCAGCTTTAAAATATCGGTGTGTGGGGGGGAGGGGGGTATGATTGGGTGGGGGGGAGGGGGGAGGCTGGGAAGGGAGGTGAAGGGTAAACAAAGGAGGAGGCTGCAATGCTTGGTAAGAAATATATGCATTATCCTGCCCATGTAATTGTAACTCCTCTGTACAGTATGTTCTCAAATAAAATAAAATTAAATTAAAAAAAAAAAAGCTTAAGCCTGGGGAAATAGCGAAGTTCATCTAATGTAGGACTTTGTGGACCTGTCTAAATTAGAATTTAGATTTAAAATAAATATTTTTGTTTGTAATTTTTTTTGTAATTTCATATTCTATTTCATATTGTATTTCATATTCTATAGGATAGAAGATTTAATTCACAAATTCACAAATGATTCTGGCATTCTATTTGCCTAAAATATTCTGTCAAGTGAGGTATAATTAGAACTTAGTTAATAGATAATTGCAACAGTTCCTGTGTAACATGATAATGTGAATAATCTAGAAAAAGTTGCCAACAAATTTATGACATTAATTTATAAATTTAGAAAAAGAGGAATTTTTTGAGACTTTGGTGCACCATGATGGTATGTATAGAGTAATTGTGTGACATCCTTTTTCTTCTACCTATATATAACACAGGAAGAAATTTCCTTAATTACCTACCTCTGTATATGATGAGAAAAATGCTAGGTTTGGGGTTTGTTTTTATTTTGGTTTTGTTGTTTGCTTTATCCTTGGGTTTAAATTCTGGGCTTGGGTACTGTCCCTGAGCCTGTTTTTGCTCAAGGCTACTGCTCTTCAATTGAACAACAGTGCCACTTGTGTCTGGCTTTTCGTGAGCAGTTTATTGGAGATAAGAATCTAAGGAACCTTCCTGCCTGTGTGGGCTTTGAACCATAAGCTTCAGATCTTCATATTCAGGTATTCAGATCTCCTGAATATCTGTGATAGATAAAAATATAGCTATAAATAATATTTGCAAGTGTTTTGATCTCAAGAATACCACTGGGGGGAAAATGATGCAGCAAAGTTTAGTGTAATGTTCTTTCCCCAATAGGAAGAGCATCACATTAGCAGAAGTTTAGTATTTTTTCACAATAATGATAAGCTAGTCCTGATGTGAATTTAGGGAATTTCAAGGTCCACCTTACAAGTTGGAAACTGTTGGGCTAGGATGAATTTACAGCATAAAAAGGATTGATGGTCATAGAAATAATAGCTTACTCTGATGAACATATGTTTACACTTGAGGAATTTATTATAGATACTTCATAGTTTTATCTTCTACCAGAATGTGGCTATTTTTTCTGTTGACTTTTAAATATGTACTCCCCACACTGGAAACTGCATCAATTGCAGAATAAAATGCAAACAGGTACTGTTTTGAATGTCTCTGGTTCGGCATGTTCAGAATTTGAAAATGAGTAGTTAGTAGTTACAGGAATGTTGAAAAATACATATATTCTGTCCTCTTAACAATTAGTCAGTTTTAAAAGTTAGGAGTTTCCGTAGAATTGAACTGTTTTCTGTTTTAGTATGACAATACTAAAATAATGTGTTTTTTCCAAAATAATGGCAAATATATTCTGAAAAATTTGTATAGTTTGATAACATTCAAGTTGATGAACATCTGATAAAGAAAGGGGTAATTAATACAAATTAGAAGACAAATAGCGTTCATTTTTTAAAAAGGTAATCCACATAGAATATTTACTATACCAATATAGTGAAATTACATTTTATGTAGCTTATTTTTTAATTTAATTTTATTGTCGAGGTGATATATAGAAGTGGTTGCAGTAATTGTAAGGTAGTAAATATATAGGATGTTGAACTTTTTACCTCCTCCCTCATTTTTCTCATACTTTTCCTTCACCCTAATACCCCTTACAAGTTGTAATGTAAATTTCCAACAAGTCTTGTGAGTATTGCTATTGCACTGGTTTGTCTTTTGCCCTTTGTCTCGCCATTTTGTTGTTCCTCTTCTCTTGCCAAATTAAGATATATGTATATACAATACACAGGATCCCAAAATCAAATATAGTAGGGGATAAACCATAGGGGTAAACACAAAGAAAAAGAAATTACATTGTACATCAAAAACAACAACCTCAAAGAAAAACCTGTTTCCATATCTAGGAGTTTATTTTGCTCAGCATTATCTTATATGGTCATATATACATAACTATTGAGACATTTGGCTCATCTGCTAGGACTATCCTAGACATTTCCTACTTATTACAAATGAGAGAAACCATGGAATCTCTTTGTGTCTTGCTTATTTTACTTAGTAGGATATTTCCAAGTCTTTCCATTTCCTTATGACTTAGAAGCATATAATTCCACCGTGTGTGTGTGTGTGTGTGCATGTGTGCGTGCATGTGTGTGTGTGTGTGTGTGTGTGTGTGTGTGTGTGTGTGTGTACCACATTTTGTCAATTCGTTCATCAACTGAGTGGCATATTGGTTTAAAACATGATTGCATGTAAGTATCACTTAGGGTCATTCAAAAATGACAGATGCCACTTCCCCAGACATTCTAAAATCATGATTTCTAAGTCAGGATTTTATGGTGGCAGGTGTTGAGATATCTGAATTAGTCTATCTATATCTTGCACTGAATTAGGCAGGAAGATATCCAATATCATATAGGATAAAAATGGTAGTGATAAAATATTCCCTTGAGAAAGACATAGGAGGTTGCCAGAAGTATGAAGTAGTTGAGATAATTTTGAAGAATTTAGAAATGCAAGCTCAGGTATGTCTCTTTAAATAATAATTATGTAAGTGGAAGGGCAAAAGAAGGGGAAGAGAAGAAAATAACTGACAGCAGATCATTGTCCCAAATTAGAGTATAAAAGACATAATCTATAACTTCCAAGTTAAAAAGAGACCAATATAATACGTCGCACTTGATTTAGGTACATGCAAAATGTGTACATGGCTTTTTCCTACTCTAATGCTCCTAAATAAATGAAGACATAAGAAAAGGTATGTGATTGCCATTATTTCAACCTGAACACTAACTGTGATGAGCCCTCTTTTTCTCACTTTGCACTTGGAAAATAGTACCTAAGTTGATGATGTTGTGGCTGATTAGAGGTAGACTAAGGAGCTTCTAATTGTACAATTATCCCAGAATAGTTTAAAGTAGTTTTTTTCTCCCAAGATATCCAACTACATTTTCTGAAGTTGTGCTTTGAACACACCCTCACACATGAGCAGATTATTTGAAATTATACTTCAGCATTTCCTTGGCACATTCTACTTTGTGCCTTTGTCTTTTTTTGCACATTCCTTTTGAGTTCATGGTTGCTCTATTTCCATTTCATCTGTAAAAACTGCTAAGAACATTGTTCAACTACCCCTTCTTGTTTGCACATGCCCAGTCTATGTATGAAGGTACTTTGTACATGCTAAGCAATAGGGTAGTACTCACTCTCTGAGGAGAATAGTTCCACATTATAACCTTATGCTCACATTAGAGGGCATAGAATTTAAAGCATTTTGAGACAAACAGTGATATTATAATTGAAAGGCTCCTTAGGGACATTTTCTTAGAGCTCATTAGTTTACCCAGGAGAAATATAAATATCCACAAAACCTGGAGCTTATTAGTAAGTATCCGAATTAACACAAGATCTTAGATGCTGTGTTAATACAAGTCACCATTGTATTATTGTTACATCAGAATCCTTCCCTATTGCAAATATGGATGAGAAAATGAAAGAAAGGCATTACAAAATGTCTTATCTTTTTAGGCATTTAATCCTAGTGGTGAGAGTAATGTCTGAACTCTCCCATTCAATAAACATTTAAAGTTTATAAGAGTACTTCCTACATAAAAGAAGTTGTGACATGTTGATTGACAGGGTTATTTCAGCATGGAGATATCCCTAACAAGAACTACATTTAAATAGAATATATGTCAGTTATGATGTGTCAATCAGGCATTTTCTATTCTAAAGAAGAATCAATTCAAGGACTGTTCAGTAACATCAGTAACATCAGTATTACTTGTCCTACATTTATAATGAATAGGCTGATAAAATATCCAAACATATCTAAAGATATTTCAATAAAATCCCAAACTGAATGGATACATGGGTCACTCATTGAAACTGTAGACAAATTAGTCTTATCTGTGCTCTAGATCAATCTATAATCACCTGGCTAAACAAACTCTTCAAAAATATTCACAGAATTCCTCTAAGTAAAGATCATGACAGTTATATCTGTATAATTCTTCTAAGGTCAGGATAAAAGAATTTGTTCTCAATATTTTAAATCAACAGGATCTATTGAATTCATGGATCCAGAATTTTATGGTTTCACATTCATATCTCAAAATTTTATTAATATGACTTTCACCAAAACACTGTTCGTATTGAACTTGTCTATGTCCTTTTAGTTTTCAAATCCAAATAGCATATTTCCTTCAGTATCTTCCTGACAATTTGTTCCCTCGTTTACCTCTCTAAATCTGTTTTTGGTCGTGGATATTTTAATGATGTCTAAAAAGACTTATCTATGCATCTGTTTAACATAAATTTTAGAACTATCAGAGAGTTTTTTCCTCTAAATCCATCATTTCCACCTGTAATCCTTATCACCAATAATATTACTAACATGGTTGCCAGCCAGAGATGTGGGAGCACTTTAGATTTCTTCTTACCCTTCTTACTTCCGTCTGTTAGATAAGATGAATGATCAAGATTTTCTGTTTCTGTCACTAATATAATTTCTATGTACTCCTTTTTATGCAACTGAAACTGGCCTGTTTCAAATACTCATCATTGGTCACTTTGTCCTAAAACAACTGCTTACATAGTATGCTTTTTCCCAATAGACTTTTCATATTGTTCTTCTCCATCACCAAATTACTGCTCCATGTAAGCACACAGAGTGAATATCTCAGACACAAATTCTAGT
The DNA here is from genome assembly GCF_024711535.1 of Dipodomys merriami. Classification (NCBI taxonomy): domain Eukaryota; kingdom Metazoa; phylum Chordata; class Mammalia; order Rodentia; family Heteromyidae; genus Dipodomys; species Dipodomys merriami. Next base: position 24,361 of record NW_027204348.1, read on the forward strand.
ATCATTAATTACTCACTACATTGACTGTTGGCATTACATTTCTCATCTGTAAATGGATATAGTCTACCAGAAATATTGAAGAATGAATTTGTTGAATTCTAGAGCAAGAAAAAAGAAAAGTGAAGAGTCCTTACCTTTTCCACCTTACCTTACAAATAAGAAAAGAGTCAAATTAAGTTTGTTGGTTTAAAATCGCAATTTTTTCATGCAGAAATAAAAATAAGTCATCATCAGGCTACACTGTGGTCATCATCCTCACCAAAATTATTATTAGCATCATAAGTGCTAATTATTGAAAGCCTGGTATGTGTCTATGACGTTGCTATTATTTGTCTTTTGATTAATAATTTTAATGTTACCACTGTGCATGCATCCATATTAAAATTTTGAACAAATAAAGAAACTAAAAAAAACTAAACTATATCAGGTAGCTTGACTATGTGCTTTTAACAAATTATGGAATAGATTTTTGAAGCATTACAAATTCCTAACCAGTATGAATTAACTTCCTCTCTCTCTGTCACAACACACAAATATTTAAGAGTTTGAACAGAACTTTTTTCAAGTGATATACTCTAAATGTTACTACAATATCATGTGTATATCTAAAATTTCCTTTAAAGTAATAAACTCTACTTTCAAATCAAGTATTAGTTATTTTATTCTCAGGAACTTTTAGATAAAGACTGTATATCTTTGAAATGCAAAAGGTCAAAATAGTAGCATAAAAATTTTAGAGGGAGTCTGTCTTCAGAAATACATATACATATATATCTCTATATACATTATGTGCAGAAAGATATAGATTTTTAGAGATTATTTGTCATCAGAAATATGTACATATATTTAAATTTCTGTGTAGAATGATGTACATTATAGTGAAAGATACATCTTAAAACATAATTAAAATTTAAAAAATACATCAAACCAAGTGCCAGTGACACGCTTATTATTCGAGCTATTCTGGGTGCTGAGATCGTAGAATTGTGTTCAAAACTAGCCCAGACAGAAAAGTACTTGTTAGAGTCTTATCCCCAATTAATCACTAAAAACAGGAATTAGCTCTGTGCTTCCAGTTGTGGAGTGCTGTCCTTGAGCATAAAAACATTGGGGACAATGCCAAAGTCTTGCAAACAACAACAACAACAAAATGTATCACATTAATTTCACAAAAGCAAATTTTAACTGCTGTGAACATTTCTTAGAAACATGAATACATGCCCCTGGAAAATGTTAAGTAAAAGTATAGAATATTTATGTCTATGTTAAAGACAAGACTATTTAGATTGTTTAAGATATTTAGGTGATGATTAGGAATTAAGAATAATGATAGTTAGGTAATAGATTGGGATTGGACTTTAATTCTAGTTTACAGTAGTAATAAAATGATATTTATAATGATTATATAAAATTATTCTTGCTTGGTATATGCATTATAATAAGTGATAAACATTTTAAAATTATTTCCAATGCAAAGGATTATCAATTCTTTTGTACTTTCAAAAAATTAAGAAATCTATTCCAAGGCTAGTTTGCTCTAAGACTATATTTTTTTTCTAAAATTAATTTAGGAATGAGTTAAGATTTAGATAACGATGCACAGCAGAAGAGAGTGAGAAGGGATAGAATGATGGACCACATAGGAGCTGTATGTCATTGGTACTGTGTTTCAAAAAACAGAAAGACTTCAGAGAAGAGAAACAGGAATATAAGGTGTCCTGAATCAAGTTTCGTTTTAATCCACCTAATAGTTTTGACTGAGAATCAGAGAACATGGGAAAAATAGAAAATAAAGCATTGTGTAAACCTGTTACAATGTAAAGAAATTGTAATAGGAAGATGATAATTTCCAAAGAAATAAAAGAAAGGATAGGTAAACTCTAAAGGGAAAAAGAATGAAGAGAGAAAAGAAGCAAAATAAACCTTTATCAATAACAAACACAGGAGTTTGGAAGTGGAAAGCCAGTAGAAATATTGTAAATAACAATAACATAACAATAAAAATTGCTAACGTGGATAGAAGATGGATCATATTTTATCATATATGATTTTGAAGTAATGGGAAATGAAAATTAAAAAGTCATAATTTATAACACTATAGCCCAATGGTAAAACATTGCCATAGCATGTGTGAAGCAATGGTGTGATCGCCCAAACATTACAAAGTACACCCAAAGCACACACAAACACAAACCCACATTAACACACACACACACACACACACACACACACACACAACATACACACATTTGGAATATTGATATTATCATATTAAACAGAGGTAATTATCACAAATAGTAAAATATGTTAATATGAAATCATATTATTGCTCATACTATTTAAAAGTTTACTAGAAATAAAATACTCACAATATACTTAGATTCTTATAGATCAACTAAATTGAAAATTAAGAAATAGAAGACACGAGAACCTTTGCAAACAAGTTTTAAATAATAAACATTTTGAAACATGTATACTTTTATTTTGACAAAAGATTGATGTACCTGGTATTTTAACTCAAGATTTAGAATATGATAACCAGATGCTCTATATCTCGCTAGAGATGGCTATATTTCTAATCATTTCACTCTGGATACTTTTATAATAAAGGTCTCATCATTTCAAAGCCTCTCCCGAATCACAAACCCTGCTTATATTTCCCACCATAGCTAGAAAATGGAAGCCACAAATCACCATTCCCTGCTCAAACATTTTTTTTTAATTCAAGTACAAATATTTCCAAAAAGTGACCAGGTAATGAAGCCTTCTTAATAAAGTGTGTGCTTCTTGGAAACACAGTAAGGACAAATATGTTTAGAACTATAAGAAATTAAAATTATTTAAATTCACCAACCATATAAAAATTAAGAAAATAATTTTTAAATATTCATGTTAAATATTTTAAAAGCAAAATATATGTGTCTAAATAATTTACATTGTAAAACTCATGCAAAATTAAATTAATCCTTCGACTCTGAAAAAACAATTACTCTAAAGAAACAAAAGAAAATAATTAAGTTCAAAATTTGAAATTTAGAAAATGAAATGAATTGCATTTTTTAGTTGACTGAAGAAACTGTAAACCCTCTGTATATCAATTTTATAATAAAAAATGCATGAACAAAGAAAGCAAAAGTACCCATTGATCAATAGCACCAGCTAAAGTATCAGTATTTCTTTTTTTGAGTGTACAAGAAAATCGTTGGAGGGGATAACAATGTTACTTCCATTAAAAAATGTACTCATTACCTTACTTATGTTACTGTAACCACTTTGTACATTACCTTTACAATAAAATTAAATTGAAATTAAAAATAAACTAAATAATATACCAATTAAGAATTCTTAGAAGCCATTGGTTAAAAACTTTGTAAAAAACTGTCTTAGGAACCCAAGGAATATACTTTGATGATACTATTTAAATACTTAAACTTCAGCAGAGAAGCAAAAAGTTTATAAATGTTACAAGTAAAGTAATAAATCAGAATATATTACTATTAATAAAAATCATAAGATGAATTTATAGTGGTAGTCAACTATGTAACAAATGAGACGAATTGCCATTCGTTTGCACTTAATAAGTGAGAAAGAACTTTCTAGGTCTTTTAAAATATATATTAAGATAATGAAGAAACTATTCTGTCACATCATATGATAATCAGGTAAAGATGATATTAAAACAAAGAACAGATTGTACTAAGTTGTGGGATGTTAATATATTTACCTATTTGGGTTGTGGGTAACTGGGGATTTCAACTTGGAGTATTGTTCTTGCTAGGCTGGCGTCATATCAGTGGTTAATTATAGGATAGGGGTTCCCTTTCCACAAGAACATGCACCTGATCTGTCCTTTTAGCCTTCCCATCATCAATAGCATCAGAGTTGCACACCAACTTGTCTAGCTGCCTACCTTGGCTGGCCTGGATTCTGCAGTCCTTCCAATCTTTGCCTCTAGATAGTGCAGGATCGTGGAAATGATCCAGTTCACCCAGCTATAGAATGAGAAGGAAGTCCACTAAACTTTTGGCTTGGGTTCTGTACTGAAGCCTCCTAAGTAGTTAAGAGTAAAGATGGGAGCCCCTGGTGCCAAGCAGTAGCAGTATTTTTAAAAAACTTGACATATATATGAGTTAGGCTTGTGACTACCTCAGGAAAAGAATAAAAGAGCAGTGAAGCATAAAGGATAGTCAGAACTTTAACTAGCTACTCAGAGGCTGAATCAGCTTAGCTAGCTACTCAGGAGGCTGAGATCTGAAGACCACTGTTCAAAGCCAGTCCAATCATGAAAATACATGTGATTATTTCCCAAAAATCAGAAGTGCAGCAGTGGCTCGAGTGGTAGACCACTATCCTTGGGCACAGAAGCTTAGGGATAGTGCCCAGGCACTAACAAGCTTCAGGAATGATGAATACATGCATGAGCTCCTGCAAATGTGCATGTGCATACACACGTGTGCGTGAACACACAAACACACCAATGAGTATTTCAATACTACCTTCTTTAATTTTTTTTACCTTGTTGTACCCTATTGCCATGTATTGGTTCACAAATTAACAAAATCAGCTAAGCAGCTATTTACATACAACTGATCATGTTTCTCTAAAGTCTATTCTCTTTTTGCAAGCCTGCTTTTATATGACCCAAAAGTAAATTGTTCAGGAGGGCAATTCATCTCCCTCAACTCTGTAGTATTAGATGATTGTTTAGGTTCTTCCTAACTATATGATTTTGTGAAATTCTGCATCATACAGTGTATTTCTTTCACGAGAAGGGAAGTCTTTGTCAAACAATTAATAATAGGATTTTCTCCTCCTGGCAAGCATGTATAGTTTTATTATCTTCATATATTTCATGATATATTACTGAAATTGCTTTGGAATAAATAATGTTCACCTTGACTATTTTGAGAAAGAAGAATTGGTTTCTCAGCACTTAGGTAAGAACGTGAGTGAAAGAAACAAAAGGAAAGTTTGGAACAACTCAACACATACATTCAAATGAAACAAAACAACCCAAGAAAACACAAATTAATTCAGTACTTAAAAACCTGCAGGAAATCCTCCTGAGTAACCATGATTCCAGGCATAAGCTGTCTATTTTTTAAATAGTTTAGTAAATCATGTAGTTACAGAAGTTATAAATTATCATTACAACCTGTGTAATAGATGTGTGTATGTATATATCAATGCATACAGACAGAAATATTTTATCGTATCTTTGTATCTACAGTAGATTTATGAAATATCAACCTTCGTTGTAAAATAAAATGGAAACAAAAGTTATTAAGGAGCAAAACAAAGGGAATTGTCACAAGTTTCTTGTTGAATGGAATATGAATTTCGAGAATCAGTTTGGGAAAACCATCTTAATTTAACATAATGGATAATGGGTATTAATTCCAATCTATCTATTTGCCCATATTGTGCATCCTCACACATGAGTGTCAAAATCAAACCACAATTTTTGCTTTTGTATTTAACGCACCTGTTATAATTTAGGGGATTGATGAAGTACTCAAATAAAGATTAAAACAATAGTAAGTGAGGCTATGAGTTAGAGCTGAAAATGTTTTTAAATATTATAATAGCTAATTAAATTGAAATTTTCTTACTTTTACTCTATTGTCATGTCTCTCATTCCCACATTAGAAAAGTACATAGAAGGTTCTCAGTAAATTATGTGTATAATCATGAAAAAAAAGTATTGAAAGAATATGGGCCCAGTGTGGTTTTAGCTTATTGAGACCTGTAGGGGGTAGTGTGTTTTTGAGGCCTTGCAAAAAGTTATGATGGAGATGAAAGGAGGGATGTGCTTATTCTTGAAAAATTGTCTAGAGGATTGCTCCCAGAAAGATAGTGACGAATTCTTCCAAAAGATATAGCAAAATCACTTCCACAACCATGTTCACTGCTGCACTATTTACCGTAACCATGTTATGAAAACAGCCCAGATGTCTTATGGTAGAAGGATGGTTGGAGAAAGTGGGGCACATATACACAGTTGGATTGCACCCATCCATTATGAAGACTGTTACATAATTTGCAAAGAAATAGATAGATCTAAAAATATGTTAAGTAAACTAAGTCAGAGCCAGACACACAGAGGACCCATGTTCTGTCGTGTATTTGGAACATAGGACTTTATGCAAGTTTACACAACAGTATTAACCAAAGCATGCTCTTTGCAGACGAGTATTTAAAAGGTGTAATTTCTTATAAAATTGAACTTTTATTCCAACAAAATGAATACCAAGAAACTATCATTTGGAAGATATGAGCGGAAGTCAAAGGGAAGGAATAAAGAGAGTTATGGATGAAGAGAGGGAATGTATAATATTCAATGCAGAAACTAGAAGAAATGAAAGTGGGGTGAGGTTTGGAAGGGTATTGGAAAGTTACGTAAAGATCCATTGTACTTATAAACTGATTTGTTGAATGGAAATTCCTTCATACAACTATTTAATAAAAATATAATTAAAAACAATGGAGACGGGACTGGGAAGGTGGCTCAGTGGTAGAGAACTTGCCTTGCAGGCCTGAGGCCCTGGGTTCGATTCCTCAGCACCACATAAGCAAAAATAAAAAGCTGGAAGTGGCGCTGTGTTTCAAGTGGTAGAGAGCTAGCCTTGAGCTGAACAGCTGAGGGACATCACCCAGGCCCAGTGTTCAGGCCCCACGACCGGACCCCCCCCAAAAAAAAACAATGGAGACATCTGAACCTTAAACTGTGTTCTCTTAAATCATGAGTCAAAATAGTAGTTTCCTTCTCAGAAATTTTCTTTGCAGTTATTTTCCTCAAAATGACAGAAAAGTGACCAACAAAATGAATGTCAATACATCACATTGCATATCCTAAAGAGAAACAATATAAAAATCACAGTAAAAATGTTAGAATTCATCACATGATAAAATAACAGGTAGAAAGGATCAAATGCTGATTGTTTTTCCAAGTACGTTACCTATGGTATCTAATTTAATCCTCACAATAATCCCATAAAGTAGAACTACTTCTATTTCTAAATCTCAGATGATGATATTTATTGAAGTCTTCATAGTTGGAATTACTAGTACAACATTTCACAAATGGTAAATCTTAGCCTGCGGCCCATTCCCACCGTATCAAAGAACTTCATTCTATTTTGTGACTAAAATACCAGCACTTAGTTCACTAATTCTAGGAAAATTTCCCAGAATTATTGTTCACACTCTAATAATATTTCACTTTATCTTTGTTAGAAAATAGGAAACTAAGCGGGATGTCGGTGGCTATACCTGTAATTGTAGCTACTCAGGAGGCTGAGATCTGAGGAACGCGGTTCAAAGCCAGCGCAGTCAGGAAAGTCCGAGAGATTCTTATCTATAATAAACCGCTAATAAACCAGAAGTGGCACTGTAGCTCAAGCGGTACAGTGCTTGACTTGAGCGGAAGAGTGAAGGGACAGTACCCAAGCCCAGAGTTCAAGTGCCAAGACCAACTAAAAAAAAAAAAAAAAAGGAAATAGGTAACTGCAATATGAAAACTCCAAGTTCATAATCAATTTATACCTCCCTGGTGAAAGGAACTGCTAAACTATAACATTTTTGATTTCTAGCTCAAAATTGTAGAAATTATATTCTATCCCATGACAACACTGCATCGCAGTCATACTGAAAGAATAATCTCCCCAATTCCTGAAGGAAACAGATTGCAGGTCTTATAGACCAATCATTTCCACATTGTAGCTCACATAAGTTGTTTACCATTAGATGTACCTTGATTGCTTTTTATACCCAACATTTTGAGAGAAATGTATTGCTTTAAAATGTTATTAAAGCAAGACTGATATAAAAATCACCTTTGACCCCAGATAACTATTTACCTTTCATATACCCAAAAATGCAGTCTTACCTATCATTAATGTTAGGAACGAGAGGTTAAAAATCATGGAAACCAAGACCTAAGCATGAATTAAAGACTCTCCAACTTGTGAATACAATTGGTTTAAAAAGACATCAATACTACTGCATGTTTTTCAAAATTTCTTGTGATATTGAAGATTCAATGATAAAATATTAACACTTGAAAATAACTCAGTTTCTTGGGAGTACAGAAAACACAAGATTAATCCATCATTTTCAAATACCTTTATTTTTCTACAAATTCACTCTTATAATTATCAAGATTATAAAACTAACTGAAGTACAGAGCCACAAAGGAAATAATTTAACTGCATCATCTACATTCAAAAAACTGTTACTGGGGCTGGGAAGGTGGCTCAGTGGTAGAGTGCTTGCCTTGCATGCATGAGGCCCTGGGTTCGATTCCTCAGCACCACATAAGCAAAAAGGAAAAAGCCGGAAGTGGCTCTGTGGCTCAAGCGGTAGAGCACTAGCCTTGAGCTGAAGAGCTGAGGGACAGTGCCCAGGCCCAGAGTTCAAGGCCCCACGACCGGACCCCAAAAAAAGAAAAAAAAACTGTTACTAGAAAACAAAGTTATTCTAATAATTAGCTTACCAAATTCACTTATATCCTTTTATTCTATTTCATAATATTTCATAATATTCTATTGCATAAAAAGCCTATATACCCACTTACATCTTCAGATCTTAACATTTATTTCAGAAATGTCTATAGCTCTATAGTCAATGAACTGAAATAATACTAAAAATATTCAAAGGCTTTTCAGAAATTGCAAGATGCTCTCGGGGTTGTTATTTATATTGGAAAAGATATTCGAAAAGCCTTATTTGTTAAAGTTGTGATAGTTACTTTCACAAAAGAGCCATTAGTGAGGATCCCATTGCATGTACAAAAGAACTTCAAATGCATCCACAATCTGGAGGTGACACATGCTTTTTGTTTGTTTGTTTTGAAAGGTATATCTAGCAAGCATATCCACAATACTGGTTTTCAGTCAATATGATGAGATATTCAAACCAAATAAATACAGGGTTGATTATCTTAGTGAGAATAGATATAATGTTACAAAGAAAGTTATTTACAACAGAAATCCAGAAAGAGTTTATTCACCTTGTGTTTCACAGGAATAACCAGAGAGTAATACCTGTTTGGTCAAGTCAGTCAAACTCACTCCATGAGTATATCTTAAAAGTATAACCAATTTAAGAGGTCAAATACATATTTTGTACTGACAGTCATCTTACAGCAATAACTTACTACCTAATTATATCTGTATCTTCTTACCTAACATATAATAAGAGCTGAAAGTGGTCTCTTTTATCTAACTTAATGTTGTATATGCTTTGATTATGATGATGATATTATTTGACAAATAAAATGTACAGAAGGGTGGCTCCACAGAAATGACATGACAGAACACTGATAAATAAAAACATTGCAACACAGTTAGCTCTTTTGAGCCTCACCTTGTCCACATTGGCAAGCAACATTGCAACAGCACACGCACACATATACACATACACACATGTGTGCACATGTACACACATATACTTGCATGCTAAATTCAGGGTTTAGTACAAAAAAGTACAAATAAAATTTTAGTGATTAGGACAAATGTTAATTTGCCTTATTACAAAATAATACACAATCCAGTCACCATGGGTGTCACATTTTAGTTGCCTCGCCACATGTGACCACTTAATTTATTTTAATTAATTAATTCATTCATTTGTTTGGTGCTAATACTAGGCTTGAACTCATGGCCTGGCTCTGTCCCAGAATTTGTTGTTTTTTTGTTGTAGTTTTCTCAAGCCTAGAATTTTACTGCTTGTCCCACAGCTCCATTTCTAGCTTTTGCTGGTTACTTTCAAATCAGAATTTAATGGACATGTTTTTGCTTGGTTTGGTTTCAAACCACAATCCTCAGATTTCATCTTTCTGATTAGCTAGGATAAACACATGAGCCACCAGTGTGGCTTCTAGTTTTTCCTCTATAGCTATCTAATACACATATTAGATAGTAATTTAAAACTTAGAGTATAGAAGCAAGTTGTACAGTGATGATATTGTCTTGTCAGAAATTTAAGCTAGTAAAATTCTTCTTAAAACCATAAACAAAAATACCATGGTATAATATAAGAGAACTCACTATTGAACATATGAGCTTTAAGAGCTTTCTAATAGATCCATTATTTGTTACCCAACATTAGAAAAAACTATATAATGCAGTAGTAAAATAGAAGTCCTTTGTAGGAATACTTAATTACCTTGTTTTTAAAGATACTTGTTTTCATCCAAAAAAGTAGGCCTGTCTAATGTCTTCATGTGATTTTGATGATTGAAGGTGCTTAATGAGAAGTCAAAGTGTATTACTAATCCTTTGCTATCAATTAAATCTCACCTTTTCTTCTTGGAACTTATAATTATTAAAGAAATAGTTCAGAATCAGCAAGCAATAGTTCAGATTCACACTTCCAGTGCAAGTGGATCACCAGTACTTAATCCTTGATACCATTTTCCACATAGTTTTGTCACAGATACAATCGGTCTGCCTTCTCTAGCTGCTTTCCTAGCCTGGACCTATTCCTTCACTCTACAGGAAAAGTGTGATTCAACTGATTTCAGTCAGATCTGTTACTAGAATTATCAAGGATTTAGATTTTTGTCTGTAATTTGGTCAAAGCTATGTCTCTTTATGTAGGCTAATAAAAATGTATTTACTAATTTCAAGTAAATTCATAAATTCCATTTCCACCTCTTTTAAAAAATAAAATTGTTTGCTCTATAAATTGATCAGAGGCATGGGTTTTGTGGCTAGCTAGGTCATTGTACATCTGTCTCTCTCTTCCTCTCTCCCTTTCATGGTTCTCATAGATAATGTGACTGCTCCATAATTATCCTAATTTATTTTGTTTTTATATTTTTGGTTGCATCATTTCACTTTCTGCTCTGCCATTTCCCAAATAATTTACATAGAAGGCATTATTTCATATTTTCTCATTCCTATAATAAGCTGCACATGAAGACACCACTGGTCCCATTTTCAGTCTGTACCTTTGAATATGGAGGAAAACCTTTCCTTTGCTCTCTATGAATTCCCTACTCTCCAGTTAGAATAATTTCCAATAGTAAAATTGGAAAAAGAGAAAGAAAATCATGGTGAAATAACAGATGTAGAAAATTCACTGGATTTTTCTGACCAGTTCAACCAACGTGAACTATTCTGGAATACATGTGCACCCCATTCCCACTGGTACTCACTGTCTCTGGTTAGGCAATTCTGATGAAGACAAGGAACAAGATGAAAAAGTGAGGAATGATATCATTTGCAAAAAAATGGAGAAGTATTAAAACAAATTTTTGTTTGGGCTGCTGAAAATAATTGGCTTACTACAGTGCAGACACTGCTTTCCTAAAAGGCCACTCATGTGAATACTAGGGATGATGATGAGTATACCTCTCTTCATCGGGAAGCCTCCAGTGGGCACTTAGACATGGTCCATGAGTTGGTGGCTCAAGGCAGATATTCATGCAATTACTGTGAATGGCTAGACACCCCTGCACAGTGCTTATATGTTGAATAATACCAGAGTGGCTGCTTCCTTAGTTCACATTGAGGCAGATACCAATGCCCAAACTAAAGTCCTCTTAACTCCCTTGCATCTTGCTGTTTGGAATAGAAATATCAAAGATATGCTGGATTGCCTTCTATTGAAGCATTATATCAAACCAGGTCTGAAGAACAACTTGGAAGAAACTGCATTTAATATTGCCAAAAGGATAAATATGTATCACTACCTCTTTTAAATTGTGGAAGGCTGTAAAAATTGTTCTAACTCATAATGGTTTGGTTAAGATTCTTAAATTTCAAAAATGCCAATCCATCTTTGTGTCTGTACAAAATATTTTCACAATACAAAGCAACAGCAATATCTTACTTTAAAAATTCATGGATTCCATAGTATTCTTCAAGTGAATTGCCTGACTTTGATGTCAAAATGTATTCAAGAGTTGTTTGTATACATCTATAATGATTTCTGCAGGGTTTGTGATTTTTAAATCAGAAATCACTTTAACTTATCTGTTGAAATGAGTAGTACAGAAACTAAAAATATTTCTGGTGCTTGTATGGAAAAAGTATATTTTAAAATACTCTGTATTTTGTTTGTATAATGTCCATAATCTATTTAATTCTCTCCTAGATATAATACTTTGAATTATACATTGTTTTATAATATATAGGTTCGTTAATAAATGTCTTATTTCAGATAGCATTCCATATAGAAAAAGTTTAAGATTCCTTTTTTTTCCTAGGTCCTTATAGTATTTTATTTCTTTGGGATAAAATGACAATGTTATCCAATTTCAAATGTTTTGTAAAGATTATGCTATGTAAAGGCCATTCTAAGGTGAGGATTTAACACACTGATGTCAAACTAACTTTCAGTTCAATGAATTACATATATTGTTACATTTGCCTTTTTAAATTTTTTATTGTGAAAATACTGTACAGAGGGGTTACAATTACATGGGCAAGATAATGAGTACATTTTTTATCAAGCATTGTAGCCTCCTCCTGTATTTACCCTTCCCATCCATTCCCATCCTTCCCCTGCTTCCCCACTCAATCCTCCCTGCTACCCCTCCACCAGCACAAAGTTGTAAAGTTCATTTTTCGACATAACGACTTGTATTTTTGTAATAAATTTTTAATGACTGTTTTTCATTTCTTGCATCTCAAGAATGAAAAATATGGAATATTTCACAAATTTTCATATCATCCTTGTGCAAGTGCCATGATAATCTCTATATTGTAGTAATTTGGGTAAACGTCCTGCTGAAGCATGTAGTATCCTGTAAATTTAAGTAGTTATTGATGCAATCTTTATACAGGCATATATCCTTGGTTGACTGTTTGGGAACTAGGAAACCTTATTGTTCCTAAAAATGTTATTGATCTTACTTCTCTAAAATTCTGTGTATATTGGGAAAAGCTAATATTGTTTGGTTGATTGCTCACATTTGCAATTTTTTTGTCAATGACTATTTTAAGTCTTTTTCATTTTAAATTTGATCATACTTTGAAGCCTTTATAGCTAGGTCCAAAGGTGATTGTTTTCCAAGTACTTATTTATAAACTGAGTTAGCTTTGTGGAGCTAATGGATTTAAAGTAAGCCTTGCTTAAGAGCTACTTCTAAATTTCTGCAGCTTAAAAATTCCTAAATGATGTCTTACTGGTAAAAATGTCTACCTGATCCTTTACTCTTCTTCCCTGTAGCAACAGACCAACCAGAATATCTTACCCTGACAGCATAGATTTTCTTATTGGAACAAAACTAATATTAGTTAAAAGGGATCATAGAGAGATAAACAGTTAAGACAGAATCATTTAGACTAGAAGGTATTTTATCAAAATATAATTGTTTTTTATACCTAACATTTCAATAGTAGCTAAAGCCAAGAAGGTGAAAAAAATTTTCACATGCATGATTACCAAATGTCCTGGTCAATCTACCATCCATCCAGGCAGGAATTTACACTACTGCCTTTCTTTCATCAAATATTTTCATAGTTACAAGAGAAGTCTATATGTTTCTCCTCGATATTAGGCCTTAAATTGGTAATGTTTTAATCACAGTGTTTCCTCTTGTCTCTAGGCTGTAAATCTCCAAATGGTAAAGTTTTAGGTCCAACTCTACCAAACACTGAGGTAGAAATAATGGAATAATATTTTAAAACACAGTTGCCTTTGATACCCTAACCACAACAGAACATTGCAAAACATGTGCCTTTTTTCTTATATTTTATAGTTATATATTTTATATTTATACGTGCTGATATTTTTTCACACAGTGAAACTTACTAGAATTAATTGATAATTTGACAAATAAATAGATATTTATTACAATAAATAGATTTGAATATAAATAATAAGGTTTAGAATGTACATTAGAATATAAAAAGTATCAATGCAATGTCTTTGGTATAAAGTTGTGATATGTTCTAAGTATTCTTGGTCTTTTGAATTCACATTGTAAAAAAAAAATTGTTTTCCTCTAATCTATAAGGGATTTTACTCTGCTGCTCTGTTTATTGTTTTAACTCACTGGTTGCAAAATGTTTTTCTCTATATTTCTGAAGCATTTCTACTTATTGTACCCAAATTTTGCTGATATGATATCTAAAAGGTATTATTCTTCTGCAGGACTAATGGGTCCTAGGATCCCAGGTCTTAGTTATCCTCTTCATCTGATAACAAGGGGAAGATTTCTCACCGAGGCTCATGAAACATGCCAACAGAAATTAATTGAAAATCCATCTCAATTCCTTATGACACCGGAATTAGTGGTAAGCAATTGTGTAATGCAATGCAACTTAAAATGAAAGATGAGATCACAAAATCTGAGAGAAAGTACAGTAATTCAAACTTTCAATTAACAAATGACCAGCCCATATGAGTGACCAAGATCACAAATGTCACAAAATTATTTTTAATACTCCTCTTCTAATGATTATTCCAAGATTTCAGTCCAGCATAAGTAGGCAAAAAAAAAAAATAGTTCCTAGAACGATAGATCCATAATTGGTCTACCAAGGCTAGGAAAACTTGACTTACAGGTCAAATATAATTCACAAAAACATTAATTGAGAAGATCGTTAATGTTTCAAAATACTGGTACTTCAGTAAAACTTGTTTCTGTAGAATAAAAATGTTATCATTCTCAAACCAATGATAACCTACACTTAATCTCCTGAAAACATATTCCTTTTCAAATAATCTCTTAAAAATCACATTCACCAAAATAACATTTGACAAGTAGACAATATTGACATTACAAATTTTTCAAGTTTAGGGTGCAAGTTACAATAGAGTTGTTTTATTTACCCAGCACTAACGCCAAACAGGTTCAACCATTCATTAAAGTGTAGAAATAGTACCACCCACCATTTGTGTTGTTCAGTAGGTGCCTTACAGAAATGTGTCAAATAGAAAAACTTCCCATAATTCAAACCCAAACACTAGCTAATAAAGTAAGTTTAATCACTTACTAAGGTACATTTTAAAAAGTCACAAATAGTTGCTTTATCATATGTTGTTTTATGTTTTACCTATCAGTTTAACATAGGAAGAAATATGACTTAAAGTCATGAATATGGGTACTCATCAGAGATGTGACAAACATAAAATCTGTCTTCTATTTCTACCATATTCCTGTATAGTAGTAAATCGTAGTCTTCTTCTTTTTCCAAAACTTATAGGTAGTAGAAAATATTATCCCATGTAAAATAAAATAATCACAAACCTTTTTCAAAGCCATTTATAAAATTTGGTAGTTAGGAATATATTCTAAGCCATTTTTAAACTTTCTTGTTGACTAAAGATTAATCTTACAAATGGATGAGAATAAAATCATGTCTAGGTGCTTCACGTCTCCAGTCTTGCAAATTGTTATTGCAGATTAATGAATTATGGAAATATAAGCTGACATCAGTTCAAGTGTACGAAGGATTGAAACTCCATGGATAGTATATAAACTTTTCAAAATATTAACAGTTTAACAGAATGACTATCAGGAAGTTGAAACCAGAGAGGAATAATAGTAAAGAAAGAATGAATGAAAAATGGAACAAGGGGCAAGTACAGCTAGAATACTCAATGTACACATGTGATAAAGGAAGTGATAAATCTGAAATACATCTTGGAGAAGGGGTTGGTTGAGAATGAGAGAAGGAGTCACTCTGATCCAGGAGCATTGGACAATTAGATGGACATATTTATTGTAATACACTTGCACAACCTTTTGAAATTTAATTAAAAAACACAACAAAAAACAAAAACACACAAAAATCATAACCAAACAGCAATCTCTAGAGAGGATGTATATGACCTCTCAAAATTTTAAATAGTTCATGAAGGGTAATCTTGGGAATAGCAAACAAAGCTGTTCAAAGAGGGCAGTTTGGGGTAGCAGAGAATTTTGAATAGATTTAAGTAGATTATCTAAGGTTGTGAATCACCTACATCTGCTGCAAATATTTTCTTCTGTGAGTTCTCTTTGTCTGCAATGGATACTCCAGTCCTCAGCCACACTTGATAGCTTGTGAAGATAGAATGGAAGAAACAAGATCAAGAATCCATTACTCCACTGGAGACAGAAGAGTCCTCTATGTTTTCTCTCATCTCTCTTCACTACTCTTTCTTCATACTTTTAAGTCAAGTGATTTTGAATTATATCTTTCATTCTTTGCTCTGGCAAAGTAATTAGCCAAACTAATTTCCTAAATATTATTTGCCATTTTTTTCTACCATGCTGTTTACTTGTCCAAGGGAGTCCATTAAGCTTCACCCTTGCATTTGGTTGCCACGAAAATCCAACATCTATGTTAATGAGGACAAACTCTAATGTAAAACTTTGTCTCCAAAAAACCGATCCAAGAAGCTGTGAGCACAAATATTTAGCTATACTTTTTCTTTTACCTTGAAAGTCTTCTTGTGTCTAAAGTTCCACAAAAATAAGTACTCCACTACTTTTTGGTTCAATCACTTCTAACCTCAAAGATATATTTTGCTAACAAGATGCTTAGAGGAAACTGAAGTATACTCCACTTTTATGTTCTCTCTTAAGACTCTCCTTAGATACCATATCAGGATCAGTGAAGTTATTCTTTGCAAAATTATTTCAATAGATTATTTTTTCTTAGTCTTGCATTTGCTCAGCAAGATGTATGGAATAGAATAGAGTTAAATCATCCATACCTTGGGTAACAGTGTCTATTACAAAGGACAATGCTTCTATGTCCTAATTCTATGTCCTCCTCTTAGCTCTTCCCTGATTTCCAATTAAGCACAGCTTCTTGACTTCAAGTCCAATGAAGCTGAAAGACTATAAGATCTCCTCCCCACCCCACCCCGCTACATCTTCATGGTTTCTCTTTTAAAACTCTTTTAAGTTGCCTCATTTGGACGTAGAATTTATTTTCCTGTCCTCATTCAAACTGTTCTACATTGTAGTGAGCCAAATAGGCTCTGTAAAATCACTTTAGGTAGCAAAAATATTAAGACAATCTATATCAAAATTTTTGGCCTCCCTCCACTGCTGAAGTCAGTATGCTTAGATAGGGCTTCTAAGAACATTGTTTTCTTACCCTTTCAATTTTCTCAATTCTTTTCTGATCCCAAACTTTTTGGCTTATGTAATAAGAGAAGTCTTCACTACCTCATGTTAATAAGGATATTACTTTTTGTGAGCTACTTAGAAATGTGTAATCATTGGCGTAACCAATCAGATTTTTTTCTGTGTTTCAGTGCTTCACATGCAAAGACATTGTGGAAAGTGTTACAAACAGAAAAGTCTGAACCCAATACCTTCTTTCATTTTGAAGGGCCCTTTCTCCCTAAATATTTTGACCCAAATTATCTTTTTCAAAGAATAATTTGGGTAATTAAAGGTCAATTCACAAAAATTGATGTCTTAGTTTTCTTAAGAACTTTGAATTTCACACAGTGAGAGTATATTTCCTGGGTAAGGACAATTCTCAAGGGAACCTACAGGATTTACAGTAAGGTTTCTGAAGTTTGTTTAGTGTGAAAATGAGCTATCTTTACCCACATTGCTCCCTCTCAACTAGGTCTCCATAGCTTTCTTTGCATGAAAGCCTATTTTCCCAGGCAATTTTCTTAATAGGCTAATTTGTTAAAAATTTGAACAATTAAAATATACCTGTCATAATTTTTAAACTCTTTTGAAATTCCTTTATCAGAATCACGTTTTCCCCAATCCTAATTCAACCTTTTCCATCAAAAACAGTAACATGTTTTTTATATGATATAGTGTCCATGCAACTATTATTTTCCAGTGGCTTTATGTGTATATATGAACATAGAAGCTGATGCTGAGCAAAATGAACTCCAAGGTATGGAAACAGAGATTTTTTTGCAGTTGTTTTTAATGTACTATGTGATTTCTATTTTCTTTGGGTTTTCCACCTATGGTTTGGCATCGGCTGTATTTGATTTTGTGCCCTGTGTATTGTGTATACATTTACCTTAATTAGGGAAGGGAAGAGGAACAACAAAATGGCAAGACAAAGGACAAAGGGCAAGCCAATGCAATAACAATACTCAAAAGACAATATGTTGGAAATGTATATTAAAACTGGTAAGGAGTATTGAGGTGAAAGAAAACTGTAAGAAAAATGAAAGAGGGGGTAAAAAGTTTGAAAAGTTATGTTTTCACTACCTTACAATTACTGTAACCCATTGTTCACCAATTTGACAATAAAATTAAATTAAAAAATAAGCTACATAAAAAATAATTTCACTGTATTGTTATAGTAAATATTATTTTATGTAGTAACTTTTTAAAAATCAATATTATTTGGCATCTAATTGGAATTGATTACTCCTTTTTTTATCAGAGAGTCATCAACTTGAATGTTATACAACTAGACAATATTTTCACAATAAACTTGACAATATTTGGAAAAAAGGAAAAATTTAGTACTTTCTCATACTAAAACTGAATGTAGTTTAATTCTATGGAAACCCATAACTTTTAAAAGTAAATGAGTTGTTAAGAGGACAGAATATATGTGTTCCTCAAAATTCCTATGACTAATAACTACTCATTTTCAAATTCTGAACATTCCATACCTAAGCGATTCAAAACAGTACCTGTTTGCATGTTATGTAATTTTGCAATAGATGCAGTTTCCAATGGAGTGTTACAGATTGAGAAGTCAACAGAAAAATAGCCACATTCTGGTAGAGGATAAAATTATGAAGCATCTGTAATTAATTCTTCAAGAGTAAGCAAATTTTATCAGAGAATGCTATAATTTCTATGAACCATCAATCCAAAGATTTATGCCATAAAGTCATCCTAGTCCAATAATTTCCAACTTGTAAAGTGCACCTTAATATTCCCTTAATTCACATCATGAATAGCTTATCTCTATTGTGAAAAAAATACTACACCTCTGATAATGTGATTCTCTCCTTCTTCTGGAAAGAATACTACAATTAACTGGGTTGCATCACTTTTCCCCCAGTAAGATTCTTGAGATCAGAACACTTGCAAATGTTATTTATATTTATACTTTTTTAAACTATCACAGATATTTAGGATGCTAAGGTCAGAAGATTATGGTTCAAATATCCAATAAACTCAGAAAAAGTCAGACACAAGTGGCACTGAGATTGAAGTGGTAGCACACGAGCCTTGAGCATAAACAGGCTCAGAGACAGTTTCCAGGCCCAGATTTCAAGCCCTAGGCAAACCAATAAAACAAAAACAAACCCCAAATGTAGCATTTTTCTCATTGTATACAGAGGCACATAATTAAGGAAATTGTTTCCTGTGTTACATATAGGTAGAAGAAAGAAGATGTCACACAATTATTCTCTTCATACAATGTTATACAAAACCCTCAAAAATTGCAATTTTTCTATATTTATAAATTAATATCAATTTGTTGGCAACTCTGTCTAGATTATTTACATTATCATTTTATACATGAATTGTTGGAATTTTCTATTAACTAAGATCTAATTATAACTCTCTTGAAAGCATATTCTAGGCAAATAGAATGCCAGAATCATTTGTGAATTTGTCAATTAAACCCTCTACTCAAAAAGAATTTTGTAGTATCCTATAAAATATGAAATTAGAAGCAAAACTAAAATATTTATGTTAACTCTAAATTCTAATTTAGCATGATCTACAAAGTCCTGCTTTAGATGAACTTTGAAATTTCTCTAGGCTTAAGATTTTGTAATCCTTCCTCATTTCTTTGGAATCCAACAGAATGATGCTTACTTACTTTTTCAAATTTTGGGTGGGAATCATGAGCCATTTTGAATCTAGGAATGTTCTGTAATGAAGAGAGCATTTAAAACAAAACTGAAGATTATATACGAGTTGCATTTCAATAGGAAACTTGACTTCTCAAAGCATAATAACAAAATTAGCCCAAACTTCCAACTGTGTATTCCTTTCTTGTTGTTTGGTTTGTTTTATTAGACAAAATTATACTACCTGGTCCAGGAAATGTATCACTATTTATTTCCACTCTCTAATCTCCTGCCTTAGTCTGAGTGCTAGAATTCCAGGTTTGTATCACATTGCCCTGCCATGTTTGTTGGTTTATTTAATCTAGACATAGACTAGCAATTCTGAACTTCTCCAATGATATTATCCACTAGACAGACTGCTCAGAGTGTTTATGTACTATTTTAGAAGATCTTCTAACATTTGACACAGGATATGATCATTTTCAGATGCACCTGCTGGGATCTCAGATTCATTCGATCCCTTTAATAGTAATTACTTGACTCTCTTACTATCTCTCGTCCCTACCTATGTAATAGTCTCAAACTTTTTTGAAGAAAGTTCATGAGGACTTTCTAATATTAAAATTCATCTCTTAATTATTACTCAGGACATATTTTCTATTGCTATTTTTAAACTTTTCTACATATTCTAAGAGTTGTTTCATTTGTGTATTTGTGTGTACACATATAAGTGCCTCTGTGTGTATGTGTATGTTTGTATGTATGTATGCAAAAGCCTCAAGCTCTTATTCATCAATCTTGCTCATGCCTGGTATTCCATCACCTGAGACATTCTTCCAATTCAGGTTTTGGCTGGTAGTGTGGCAAAAACTGTTCTGCCCAGGCTGCATGCAAACTGAAATTCCCAGACTGCTTTACATTCTTAGGTTTTATATCTCCAGAAGTATCAACTTTTAAACTACGAACATTTTTGTGAGTGAAAAGTCTAAGCTGTAGCCCACATTTTTAACTCAAAAATTCATATAAAGATAGATGAACATACACATTGCATATGCTGAGTGTACACTGTTAGAAATGTGATCTTAAGCTGCGTGGTGGAGAGATCTGGGGATTGGGGTTCAAAGCCAGCCCAGCTAGGAAAGTCCCAGAGACTTTTTTCTCCAATTAACTACAAGAAAACTGGAAGTGGCACTGTGGCTCAAGTGGTAGAGCAGTAGCCTTGAGCTGAATAGCAGAGGGACAGTGCCCAGTCCCAAAGATCAAGTGCCAAGACCAACAACAACAACAAAATGCAATTAAAGGAAAGAAAAAGAAATGTGATCTTAGCCACTAGTTCATTGCCAGTATAATCCCTGCTCTCTCGAGATGGACTTGTTTTTCCAGTTAAGTCCATGCCCTTATATCTGACTTTCTTTGGAACCAGAATTATTCTTCCATTCTATTTTTAAAACTTTGTGCGATTAGCAAACGTGATTGAGAAAGGGAAAGGCCTCATACTTCATATTCCACTTAGGAACACTCCCATAAATCTACATATTGGACTTGGCTTTATTATTTCGATGTTGTCTTATTTGTAGTCTTCTATATTGTATTGAACCCTTATACTTAAACACAGAACTTCTCTTTCTCCTATTGTTGCAAATGTTTCTCTTACTGTTAATTCATGTGCACTAGGGAAATAACACACAGCAAATACACTCACAAAAAGAATGATCTGAGGACCTTCTTCCCATTTAAAATTTGGCTTAATTTGCAGAGCAATTATGAAGTTTGAACTAAATGTACTCATGGATAACATATTTATAAGCAATATAAATTTTATATTTTCTCTTTTACTAAGTTTTCTCTGAAACACCTATTACCTCATGTCCAAAAGTGTCCTTGTGTTATTTCAATGAAGACAGAAAACATTCATTAGACCTCAAGAAGCACCAATGATTGTTACTGGACTTTGTGGAAACTGATCCCAGGAGAGGAATTGAACACAGAGAAATGATAAAGTTCAAATTAACTTGTGCTTTCCTTTTTACTGTACAAGAAAAGAATCCCAAGGATTGAAGGAAACTCTGTCCCTTACTTTTTCCAGTGTGTTTTTTATTCATATAAACTTGTCTGTAAACTTCTAGTTGAGAGTATTACAAAAGATAATAATGTGCCATGTGAAGGCCAGCATAGAATAAAAGGAATTAACGTTGTTGTTTTTTTAGTTAGTTTGCATTTGTTTTTGCCAATTGTGGGGCCTAAAGTCTGGGCCTGGGCACTCTCCCTCAGATCTTCATCTCAAGGATAGTGCTCTACCACTTGAACCACAGTGCCATTTCTGACTTTTTCTGTTTATGTGGTACTGAGAAATCAGGGCCTCATGCATACAAGGCAAGCACTGTACCACTGAACCACATTCCCAGCCCCTAATAACATTGTTTTAAAGTTGTTCTACTGCAAAGAAACAAAGACATGGAGGTTTAAAAGTGTCTTATGTATGGATATTTCATCCCTGAGAAGATTCTCTTTTGGCAGGAGTCAGTTATCAATTCCTTTAGTCTGGTCCTGAGTTCTCCATAGCAATAAGGATTCCAAAAAAGCAGGATCTTGTGAATATGTTCAGCACAAGCAGCCTCTTCTCAGAGCAGTACTCCTTTAAGGACAGTCCCAAAGAAATATCTGGGGGTTGTTTTTGTTCTCTTGTTTGTTTAGTTTGTCCTGGTTCTGGGATATGAACCCAGGGGCTGGACCCTGTCCCTGAACAGTTGTCTTTCTTGCCCACCTATCCTCAAAGCTAGTACTCTACTGCTTGAGCCAAAACTCCACTTCCGGCTTTTTTTAGTGTTTATTTAGAGATAATAGTTTGACAGACTTTCCTGCCTGGATTAGCTTTGAAATAGGATAGTAAGAAAGCCAAGTGATATCGACAGTATGGACTTCTCTTTTGAAAAAAAAATATTAGATGAAGTTTATTATAAAGCTAATATTTGACAATTTTTAAAAGAAGAGAATATGCCCAGCAAAGAAGCCATAACTTAAATAACTCAGTGAAAGTAGGTGCAGTGAATCATTTTGTAATTATTTTTTATGCTTGGAAAGATTACTATTGACCTTGTCATTCATTTTGGGGAAACTGAAAGTCATATTTGCACTTTTTTGTGGGCGCTGTCCCTCACCTCTTCATCTCAAGTTGAGCACTCTACCACTTTAGCTACAGCACCAATTCCAGGTTTCCTGTGATTAATTGAAGATAAGTGTCTCATGGACTTTCCTGACAAGGCTTGCTTTGAACCACAATCCTCTGGTCTCATCCTTCTGAGTAGCTAGGATTACAGGCTTGAGCTACCAGCACCTGGCTCATATTTGCATTTATGTGTACTTAATGACACTATGTAGACAAAGAATGGAAATTTGAACCAAATGATGACATTGCAGCTTTTCAGAAAAATTGGGGTAGGAATAAATATGTCCTCATTTTTCCATGTTGTTATATTAATGACTCATGAGCTATGGGACTCTTACATTAGCATCCTCTGCCATCTGTGTAGGTGTTATTTAGGACTAGGCAATATTCATAGAGTAATATAGAAAGACAGGTTTTTAGAAAGCAAAGGAGATCAGGTATGAAAGAACAGCATAGAAGGAGATACATTTATCACACAGAGATTAAAAACTAGCCTAAGAGATTTACAATGTTAAAGGCAATGAGGTATAAACCTAGTTGAGAACTAGTTCTTCAATAACCAAAAATATTTCCCTAGAACAGTTTCTGGTATATGTTAGTTACTATCATTTATTCCTTCCATCTGGAGTTATTCCTTCTCTTCTATCACAACTGTTAATTAGTCTCTGCCTTTTTAGTGCCATGACTGACCAAAAAGATTTCCAAATCTCACTTAGACTAGCCTTCTCTGTGATTACCAGTGACCACTCAAAAGCCTGGAATCTTTTAATTTCCAGAATTCATCTTCCCTTGACATCTAAGTACATTCCTGGCATTAACTGCAGTGATCTAATGAACAAAACATTTTTTTTTCAACACAGTATCCTAATATAGGCAAAATGCATGAATTAGGGACTATTGTCAGGTATCAGTATGGAAGGAGCAATTATATATTCCAAGTATGTGTTCTTTATTTTGCATTTACTAACTGTTTTCTTTTGTTTTTGACAGTCCAGGGGGCTTAAACTCAGGACTAGGGAATTATTCCTGAGCTTGCTTTTTTTTCCCTCAAGGCTACCACTCTACCACTTGGGGCACAGCACCTCTTTCAGTGTTTTTCTGTGAGGAATTGAACCCAGGCATTCAGGCAGGCTAGGCAATCACCACACCATGAAGTCACATTTCCAGAGCCCTAAATGACTTTCTTAAGATGGCATTATATTTTCATTCCATAACTATGTATCATAATTTTGGCCAGGTGCTAGAAAATAACATACAAAAATACTAAGTCCAGTAAGGCTGGATGGACAATGAATAACCGTTATAGTTTAGCCAGGACACAGAGGGGCTTACCTCATGGAGCTGGTTCAACAGGCTGAGCAAGACAGCTCCTAACCCACAGTCTACCTCCAGAATGAGAGGGCCACCTTGGGTTCCAACCACATGGGGACGCTGGGCCACCTCCTCCAGCACACATTCAACCAGTTCCTGTGAGAGAGAGAAAAAAAGTCAGAATTAAACTTAAGCCGGGTGCCCATGGCTCAGACCTCTAATCCTAACTACACAGGGGGCTGAGATATGAGGATCATGGTTCACAGCCAGCCCGGGCAGGAACGTCTGTGAGACTCTTATCTCCAAAGAAGCACCAAAAAACTGTAAGCAGCTCTGTGGCTTAAGTAGTAGAGTGCTAGCGTTGATCTGAGGAGCTCGGGGACAGTGCCCAGGACCAGAGTTCAAGCCCCACGACTGACAAGAATTGGACTTCTCACCACAAGAAGTGGACTGAATAGCACCCATTGTCCTAGGGAGTATGGCAGAGAAGTCAGGCAGAGCTTCCTGTGAACTGGAGGTCATGAGTATGTCACCTGGCTTCTCCTTGCCTCAGTATCCCCAGCTGCAAAACTGAACACAGTGAAGGATCCCCTTCCTCATGGGGACAAGGTAAGGATGAAAGAGAGACATGTTTTGTTTCATAATCCCTCACCTGTTCCACGATTAATAACAAGCCCCATGTGAGCCTTTTCCAGCTATCTTCCTTTCATTTTCACAGAATTGCCAGGAACCATATCTAATGGCCGCTCCCTCTGTGCCCTGTGCCAGAGATCCCTCTGTATAAATCCCTTGTTTCCTCACAACTGTTCCAAGAGGAGACTGAGGTCCAAGAGTTGAAGCCTAACCCAGGGCTTACCCTGTGGTCAAGAATTGACTGCTGTGCACTAAGAGTTTGAGATAATCCATCTAAACCGATGACTGAACATGGTGCTACATGTCTACTATCCCAACTACAGAGGACCAGGCCTGGTGGAGCATGCCTGTCACAGATAGGAGTACCATGATCCAGCCCAGCCTGACCATATATTTAGTCTCTATTTTGGAAATGCCCAAGACAGAAAGGTTTGGCTCACATGGTGGAATACCTGACTGGCAAGCCTAAGGCCTTGAGTTCAAACCCTAATATACCAAAAAGAATCAGAGGCCCAGTGCCAGAGGATCATGCCTGTAATCCCAGCTACTCAGGAGTCTGAGATCCTAAGATCATAGGTCAAGATTTAAAATAGGGTTGGCCTCAACCATCAGACATCATGATGAGAAGACCCGGAGTCTAACCTATGCTGGTGCACTCCATACTCGCAGGGTGCATATCCTTACTAAGTGCTGGCCACATACTCTGTCCCCCTGGGAAACCACCCCCTGTGAGACGCACCCCCAGGTCCTACCAAGCTGCCACTGCCACCAACCAGGCCCAAGGGAGTAGAGACCTCCAGGGCACACAAATCCCTTGGTCTTGTAATTTAAAGGTGATCAGTCACCTTCAAGCACCTTACCCTTCCAGGCCCCTGGACCTCAGCAATGAAGCCCATGCACTCCCCCTCCCCTCGTGAAGATAGCAGGAAAAGTTACCAAAAGCTTCGACCATCTTTGTTGTAACCCACTTCTACACACACACAAATCCAGACTGGTGACAGAAGACTTATCCATGCAGCACCTGAAATTTGCCAATTGATCACTCACCTGAGCACTGTCAGGATGTACAAGTAGAAAGATGTCGAGAGCCCTGCAGGGAGTCTCTCTGCATGATAAGCTTGACTATCTCGCTGGAACATCTCTCGAGGTTATTTATAGAATCTGGTCTTTTCATCCTGCCCCAAACAAAGACCAGGTAGCTGCTATGGACCACCTTTTCACATTGCCCTAAGCAAACATCTTGCAGCTGCTATGGCCAATGAAAAAGCTTCCTTATTGTAAGCATATAAATACCCCTGTGTGAAAAATAAAATTTGGCAGCTTGATCAGAATCCTTGTCTTGCTGTCCTTCTTCGTGTCTCTTGTCCCTTCATTCCTTCTCGCTTAGGTTCATTGCCCTGGTTGAAGTCCTGCGGGTCGGGACAACTGGCGCCCAACGTGGGGCACGAGCCTCTGACTAAGGAAGGAACGCCATCCTCTGGGAAAACTTGGCTAAGTACAGTCTGAGATCATGAGATCGCCTCGACAGACCCCGCCGAGAGACAGATCCAGGAGGAGAGTGGGGACAGCGCATGGTGAGTGACCCACTATGGGACAAGCAACATCGTCACATGATCTATTTCTGTCAGACCTCAAGGAGGCCCTCAAGACATGGGGAACATGGGTTAAGAAAAAGGATTTAGAATTATTTTTCTCATTCATAGAGGACTTGTAGGAATCATAGATGCAAAAAGATGGCGAAGAGTAGGAGATTGTTTAAAAGATTATTATGAAACCTTTGGTCCGGAAAAGGTTCCTGCTACCGCCTTTTCCTATTGGAATTTGATTAATGAAGTTTTGAAATGTTCTCTATTTGATGGTGGAATTTTAAAACTTGTAAAAGCAGGAGAGGAGGTTCTCCAAAATGCCTCTCGGCCCCCCACGGCTTGCCCATCAGTTGTATTAGATATGACTGCTGTTCAATTTATTGAAAATCCCTCCCTTTTGTGACCTGGCCTTTCAAGGGCCCACTGCCCTTCCAGATCCAGATTTTTTTCTTCCCGCCCTTTACCTAACCTGGCACCTTTATCCGAGACTCTTCAACATAAGCGAGAACACCTTCAACTTTTAAAAGAACTGTGGTCCCTTGATTATGAACTCCGCATACTGGCCTTGGCCGATACGCCAAAAACGCCTGATAAAATTAAGGTTAGATCAGGACATCAATCAGTTCTCGCCTTTCCAGTAACTTGGAGCCAGACAGATAAGACCTCAGAGGGTGGGGAGGATGAATCAGAAGAAGAGGAAAAGGAGGATGAGGAACAGGATACTGGGGATGAAGAGGAACAACCCACCCAGGGAAAAGGCCAACAAGAGTATAAGAGGCTTAGGCTTTGGTTTGTTGAAAAGCTTAAAAATGCATGTGCCCAATATGGCCTGACTGCCCCTTATACGTTAGCCTTGTTAGAAAACCAAAGTGCGTGCTGGTTCACCCCCAATGATTGGAAGTTTCTGGCCCGCGCCACCCTTAGTGGGGGTGATTTTGTTTTATGGAATGTGGACTTTAAGGAACAATGTAGAGAGACCGCGCAAAAAAATTTGGCTAAAACATCTTCAAAAACCTGGACCTATACTAAACTTTTGGGTAATGTGCCCTTTGATACCAATGTTAAACAGGCACGCTTTCCTGCCGGACTTTTGGCACAAATTCAAAATGCTGGCCTGTATGCTTGGAAGCGTCTCCCTCAAAAGGGATCGGCTACAACTTCCCTGGCAAAAGTTAGACAAGGGCCAGATGAACCCTACAGTGACTTTGTCTCGCGGCTTAACTTGGCTGCAGAAAGGCTTCTTGGGCCTAGTGAAAATGAAAGTGCCTTTGTTAAACATCTTGCCTTTGAAAATGCTAATCCGGCATGTCAAGATGTCCTCCGACCACATAAAAACAAGGGTGACCTCTCTGAGTTCGTCAGGCTTTGTGCTGGAGTAGGAACTGCCCACCCCATGGGACTCGCCATAGGTGCTGCCTTTACCAAGCCCTTTCAAGGTTCAGTCCCCAGCTCACATACTTGCTTTAATTGTAAACAACCTGGTCACTTTGCGCGTGAATGTCCCTTCAGCAAACAAAGCCAAGGGGAAATGCCCTCCCAAGCTACAGGTAGACCACTCCCTACCACTCTTTGTCTTTTAGATCAAGAACAAGCGGCCCCAAGGTGGCTGCCAGAATGCTTGATAAAACAGGTTAATGGCTTACCACAACCCAGGGGAAACCTTCCCCCGAGGATGATGCCTTTTCTCTTGCAGATGCAGCTAGAACTCCAGACATGGACCATCCTATTTGAATTTATTAAATAACAGATTAATCTCTTGGCTTCTAAGCCCATACAGGTTCATCACCATCGCCTTGATATGGCAGACTGCGGCATTGAGATCTAGGATTTACCCCAGGCTTTTAATTAGTGTTTTGCCATGAGCTTGTTCCAGTGGGAAACAGCCCCCCTTTCTTTTCTTATTTAGAAAATCTTTCTCCTTATTCATAACTCCTGACCATTCAACGGGCAAGACCTATTGCCATAAGGGATAGGTTTGCCCCTCCTCCTATAGGCCCCTGCGCTTGGGGGAGGATGCACCTATGGGAGGAAGAAAAAATGCTCAAATCAAGGGTGCAGTTAAGACTGCAGGGGGATGGATCCACGAGATCCCAAAACCCAAGACCCCTGAGTGGCAAGCTCTGGTGCATGACGGTTGGCATGCATATCCACAAGCCATCTCCTCAAAAAACATGCCAAGGCCTGTAAAACTCCCCACCCCAAGTGAGGATGCTTGCTCGGAGCAGAGAAAAACCCTGGGCCCTTAGAGGAACAGAGCCTCTGTCACCCCCTCAAAAAGAGCAGCCAACAATTGATGGTCAATTTTCTAAATAAGAAAGGGGGAGATGTCGGGAGCCCTGCAGGGAGTCTCTCTGCATGATAAGCTTGACTATCTCGCTGGAACATCTCTCAAGGTTATTTACAGAATCTGGTCTTTTCATCCTGCCCCAAACAAAGACCAGGTAGCTGCTATGGACCACCTTTTCACATTGCCCTAAGCAAACATCTTGCAGCTACTATGGCCAATGAAAAAGCTTCCTTATTGTAAGCATATAAATACCCCTGTGTGAAAAATAAAATTTGGCAGCTTGATCAGAATCCTTGTCTTTCTGTCCTTCTTAGTGTCTCTTGTCCCTTCATTCCTTCTCACTTAGGTTCATTGCCCTGGTTGAAGTCCTGTGGGTCGGGACAGAAAGATGATCTCTCTCTCATTCCCTCTCTCTCTCTCTCTCTCTCTCTCTCTCTCTCTCTCACTCTTTCTCTGTCTCTGTTTCTCTAATGCACACACACACACACACACACACACAAACACGACTCAGAGCAGTGCCTCTGTTCATTCCTCATCTGGGACAATGTACAAGCTGGAGCATGGAGGTTCCCTTGAGACAACCAGGGGCTCCCACCCAAGGGGAGCACCACTCAAATGATGCAACACCACCACGCCTCTCCGTTTCTCCAGGGTCAGATCCTTCCCCTTGGGAACAGCCTACATTCACCAAAACCCTAGGCCAGGATGCTGGGTGAAGGAGTCCTGAGACAGGTGTCTCCTCAGAGCCTGGGGAAGAAAACTAGCAGAGGGTCATGTTGACCTCAGAAGGGTGTCTGACCAGGGGTGGGGCACTGTTGGTGAAATGGATGGAGTCCTGAGGCTACATACATTGATATACTCCTTCCTTCTGGCCTACATGCTTCTGGGCTAATTGGTGGATTCTTGGGGAGGACGAGGAAACCAAATGGACCAAGCATCAGAACATGCTGGCAGAGCTGGGAAAGGTGATGACCCTGTGAGAACTGTTGACAGCTGAGGGGTAGGGGAACAGGCCAGGTGTATGTGTGTGTGTGGGGTTGGGGTTATTCCTCCCAGATATTCACCTTCTGCTTTGACCACCAGCGCCCTTCACCTCCCTTCTAGGCTTTTCTGGGACCCTCTTCAGGTGAAAGGATGACCAAGCACAGAAGACAAGAGCTCACACAGCAAGGGGGGGGGTCTATCTTCTGTATCCAACAACCCCCATGCCCAGAAAAAAGGAAAAGACCTGAGAAGGCAGGTGTGGAGGTGCTGTTTCCCACCTTTGACTAAAGCCACCAAGTTCCCACTAGGGAGAGAAAGGGTGCAGATGCATGGCTCTGTAGCTCCCACTGCTCCAGGCCAAGGACGATGTGGTGCTCCCTTTTCACCCATCACTGCATCTGCCCTTTTCCTGGGACATTGGTCACTAGGGATGGGAGTGGGATCCCCGGGTTAACACCCACCCCCTACCCTTGGGGCGCATTAGTGGCAGAACCCTGGCTGGACTGTGGGGTGTGAGGGAGGTGCAAGTCCGTGACCTGTGGGGGTGTCACCAGGTACCGGTGTTGCAGGGTGCAGGCTCACAGGGCGACCACTCACCTGTGCTGCTGGGAGAAGTTGTTGGTGGATGCTCCTGGTGGGGTGAGCAGCAATGGAGGGGGCATTGCAGACACTCAGGTCCAGAGCAGAGGACTAGGGGCCGGGACCAGGTCAGGGCTGCAAGCCTGCCAGCAGCTTGCCACCAACCGAGGTTTGAAATACAGTGCCTTGGAGGAAGCAGGGGAGGGGGCTGGGAAGCAGGAGGGCACATCAATTTCCTACTCCAAAGTAGCTTCAAGACTCTTGTTCACTACTCAGCCATCTCTACCTTCTTCAACTGCTGGTAGTGGTGACAACCAACCTAGGGAATCCCAGGGGGTACGAGGCAGCATGGAATGTGGGCGTGGCCACCATTCTTGTATTCCATTGGTCAGAAAGAAACATGAAAGAATGGTGGTGTGGCCAGAATCATGTGATGCAGGCAGCATGGGCAGAGTCAAGATGACAGCAACTCCCCCAGGCACTTTCCCAGGGAACTATGTCCAATTCAGTTGGGGACAAGAGGGTAACCTGCTTTAACCAGATGGCTGCACAGATTCTTGTGTGTGCCTATTTGTTGCCAGTCCCAAACCTTGAAATCAGGATCTGAGCACAGTCTATGAGCTGCTTTTGCTCAAGGCTAGCCCTCTACCACAAGAGCTACACGGTTCTTATGGCTTTGTTGGCACTGAAGTTGGACAGGGGTCTCAAGGACTTTCCTACTTAGGATAACTTTGATCCTCCCATCACAGCCTTGTAAGTAACAAGGAGGATTGCTGAGAGCCACTGGGCCTGCCTAATCACTGGTCTTGTTTATGTTCTTGGACAGACTGGTGAGTTCCCTATCCTCAGGTTGAAGTGGTGGGAGCTGGAGCCCACTATTCGAATCCAGGTCCTGCCACCTCTAAATGGTAGGAGATCCTAAGAAACTTGTTCCTATCCATATGATTACCAATGTAATGTGATGTAAGTCATGATTGAACAGTTCTTGAATAATTCTAGGATAAAATGATACACAATTGTATTATAAGACACTGATTGATTTTAATTAAAACTTTATTAAGCATTTAAACAATCACATTCATAAAATGGAGGCATAATGAAATACCTAAGAAATGGACCTTATATACTATAAAGGTGCCATTTTTTCTGCCAAGACTGGGATTGGAACTCATGGTCTCTTGCACTGTGTGGGAAGGGGAAGATTTCCTCCTTGAAGTCAAGAAAATCAAGTCTGTTCTTAAGCCTGAAATTGATCCCCACCACTAGAAAATATCCTCCTCATGTACAATTTACATATATGATTTATATTTATATACATATGTTGACTCCATATTGCATTCAGTGGAGTTATTCATTTTATTTTTTGTTTTAATCATGTATTGACCGTTTATTTTATTGACTATTATGACACATAGAACATTGATTACATTGATTACATAGGACATAGGTCTGCATATGTATTCCACTTCATACCTGACACCCAGAAGATTCACAGTAAAGGAAAACATGTCACCATCAGATTCTTACTCCATGATTCATTGTTTGGGAGTGCTGGCATCTGAACTCATGGCCTACAAGGCCAAATTCATGAATGGGTGAGTGTCCACATGCCATCCTGGGGCAAATTGAGCTGACAGGCAGTTCCTACGACCTAAGATTGAGCCCCAGGGATTGACAAAATAAGAACAGATTGACACGCAGGTGGCAGTATACTAATAAATATATATCTTTATAGCATTCCAGAGATGTCTGTCCATTATTCACTTATATAGACTACATTTGTACCAATTCTTGGATATTTATTATACCTCCATGTAATTATTGTTATTGTTTTCATCTTTAAACTATTAATGAACTCTGTGTCTTGAAATTATTGTGTTCCTGTAATAGTATTCTTTTAATGCTTCATAATATTAAATAAAATCAATCAGCCTCCTGAAATTATGCTGTCTAATTTTATAGAAGCATCATTCACAATCAACTTATTCAACCGTGACATTGATAACATTCCATTGTTATTCCTATTGATGAGAATAAGTCTTTTAGTATCTCCTGCCATTGGTTGTGTCAGGAGAGTGATTCGAAATCAGGGCCTACATTGCCACGTGGGCCTATGGTTTTCCCGGTATTCTGCCAGTCTTCAGCAATGCAAGGTGAAGTACCCTTTGCAACAGTGTCATTTAGACCCAGGAGGTCACCGTGCAAAGGAAGAAAACATAAAAAGCTGTCTCACAGCATTTTTCTGTGCATTTTTTCCCTGCAAGGCCTGGGGGTTTAGGATCCCAGGAGCAGCTCTGGGTCCAGTGGCTCCATCCCAGCCTTGAGTGATCAAAGATGAGGCAGAGTTGCCACGACCTGAGTTCAAGTGCCGTGCTGAGCATAAAATAAAATAAAATAAAATATAAATTAGCTCTCTGGCTTGCAATTTGCACTGTTTATTCTGCACAGTTTTCGATTTGAACTCAGGGTCTGGGTACACCTGCAGCACTGTGGATAAAGCGGAATCTTACCATACTTGAAGATAAGAAAGTCAGGCCTGTTCATTAGGCATGAATTCAAGCCCCAGCCCTGGAAAACATACTATTTATATATATTGTAAAGATAGGATTTATACTTACCTATAGATGTTCAGTCCATACATGTTTGGTGTGGTTGTTCCTTGCATTTTTTTATTCATCTATTTACCATTGATTTTATTTACTACGATGACACCCACTCCATTTATTACATTGATGATATACTATCACATAGCATCTAGATTTGTAGACATGTTCTCCATCATGCTTAACACCCAGGACTCTCAGAGAAAAGAAAAATAATTTTCACACTCAGTTTCTTACTTCATGATCCACTTGGTAATGCTGGGATCTGTCTCAGGGCCTAGCAGGACCAATTGGTGAATAGGTCAAGGTGAACAAACCAGCCTGTGAGTAACTAAGGAGCTAGGCCATTCCCAGGATCTGACATTGACCTCAGGGTGCCCCACTATAGTCATAAATTCATTATTTAAACATAGGATCTATATTTACATACATGTGTGGACAGCATTTTGCATTCAGTGTACTTCTTATTTTGTGACTAATTCATGGAGGTATTGTGTATTTTATTGAGTTTGGTGACAGGTATAACTGTGCTGACATGGATAACAACCTGTTCCTATGGTTATAGGTTTGCCTATGCATTCTCCATCCTTGTTGAGACCCCGCATTTCACAGGAGAGGAAAACATGTGCAACGATTGCTTTCTGACATAAGGATGAATTTTTGTCAGTGCTGGGATTTTAACACAAGTCTGGGTAGCTCTGTGGCACAGTGGGGGAAGGGGAAGCTCACCATCCTTAAAGACTAGAATGTCAGTCCCAGTCCAGAGCCTAATTTGAAGCCCCAGCACAGGACAAAATAATAAACCCATCTTTTTTAAACATAGGATCTCTCTTTACCTACAGGTGTCGTATGCATCTTGCATTCAGTGTAAATTTTTTTTATTTTTTATTTATTCATAGATATATTGTGTATATTATTGAGTATGGTGACAGATATAACTGTGCTGACCTGGACAACCTATTTCTATGGCTATAGAGTTGCCTATATAGCATTCTCCATCCTCTCTGAGACCCAGGACTTTCACAGGAAAGGAAAACAGGTAGATCGATTGGATTCTCACATCAGTATGAAACTTTTGGCTGTGCTAAGATTTGAAGTCAAGGCCTAGCAGACCCAATTGGTGAAAGGGTCATCGTGAGCACACCAGCCTGTGAGCCACTAAGGCGCTAGGTCATTCCCTAGACCTGAGATCGAGCCCTGGTGGGGGACAATATAGTCATAAATTCATAATTAAACCAAGGATCTATATTTCCATACATGGGTGGGCAGCATCTTGCATTTGGTGTAGTCATTCTCTTTATTTTGTCTCTTATTCATTGATATATTGTGTATTTTTTTGAGTATAAGATGACAGATATAACTGTGGTGACCTGGATGACAACCTAGTCCCATGAGTATAGAGTTGCTTATACATTCTCCATTCTACTTGAGACCCAGAACTTGC
This sequence comes from Dipodomys merriami, assembly GCF_024711535.1. Lineage (NCBI taxonomy): Eukaryota > Metazoa > Chordata > Mammalia > Rodentia > Heteromyidae > Dipodomys > Dipodomys merriami. The sequence goes on from NW_027204348.1 coordinate 58,649, forward strand.
ACCTGTTTTCCTGTAAACAGGTGCAATGACTGGCTTCTCACATCAGGGTGAATTTTTGGCAGTGCTGGGATTCACACTCGGGGCCTAGGAGACCCAACTGCCCAATGAGTCTACGTGAGCACACCAGCCTGTGAACCACTAAGGCGCTGGTCTGTTCCCAGGAGCTGAGATCGAGCCCTAGGGAGGCCACAAGAGTCCTCAATTCATCATTGAAACATGGGATGTATATTCACATCTGTGTTTGGACTGCATCGTGCCTTTAGTGTAGTTATTGTCTATTTTGTATGCTATTCATGGATATATTGTGTATTTTCTTGAGTATATGGTGACAGGTATAACTCGGCTGACGTGGATGACACCCTATTCCCATGGCCACAGGGTGGCCCATGCATTCTCCATCCTAGCTGAGACCCAGGACTTAAACAGGAAAGGAAAACAGGTGCAACGATTGGCTTCTGACATCAGTATGAATATTTTGGCAGGCTGGGATCTGAACTCGGGGCCTAGCAAGCCCAATTGGCAAATGGGTCCATATGAGCACAGCAGCCTGTGAACCACCAAGGAGCTAGGCCATTCCCAGGACCTGAGTTTGAGTCACTGGGGAGGGAGAAGGAGAGCACAATAGTCATCCATTCATAAGCTCAATTTAGTATGCAAATAAGTACATATTTGTATAGAGTAGGAGAGAAGGCGACCTGTGATGGAATCCAATCTACCGTGTGACTTCCGATTTTTGGATCTTTCCTGATGCCTTCATTTCATGACTGTGATGATTATTGTCATGCTTCATCAACTCTTCATTACAAATAATTGATATCTCATGAGTCTTGCCTATCATTTTCTACTCCCATCATGCACAAACTACTCATTCAAGGATGATAACAGTTGCATCCCATGGCTCTTTCTAGGTCCAGAAACGAGAATCCCAGGATCTCCTGTCATTCCCTCCTCCTAGGGGGGCTGAATTTAAGCCTCAGTCCTGGAAAACATACTCCTTATATACCTTTTAAAGAAAGGATTTCTACTTCCATACAGATGTTCAGTCCATATCATGTTTGGTGTAGTTATTTATTTTATTTCTTTTTTTATTCATTTATTTACCATTTGTTTTATTGACTCTGATGACACCTATAACATTTATTATATTGTTTACATCCTATCACATAGCATCTAGATTTGTAGATGTGTTCTCCATCATGCATGGTATTGCTAGGATCTGAACGCAGGGCCTAGCAGGCCGAATTCATGAATGGGTGAGTGTGAGCATGGCATCCTCTAGCCAATGAAGCTGTCAGGTGGTTACTAGGCGCTAGTTTGTGCCCCAGGTTTGGCCAAAACAGCGATAAATAGATAGGCAGATGGTGGTATACAAATAAATAAACATTGCTAAACAGTGCCAGAGCCTTCTATGACTGAATGACACCTACTACATTCCTACCAACACTTAGGTATTTATTTTTCCACCATTAAAGGCATATTATTCTTTTCATGCTTAATAAACTATTAAGATCAATCAGCAACCTAGGATTATTGCATCCAATTTTAGACTCAATTTGTGCATGAACTACTCTTTCAATTGGCATTCATATGCAAAGGAACAAGTCCCTTGCATTCTTCTACCATTACCATTCTACCTATGTTGACAGGTTGGCCTATGGTTTCCCTGATAGCCCGCCAGCTTTCAGCAATGGCAGGTCAGCTCCACTTTGCAACCAGGTAATTAAGACCCAGGATAGTCACCTTGCAAAGAAAAAAATCCTAAAACCCTCCAGCTCTCTGCAGCTCACCACTTTTTGTGCTTTCCAGCTTTTTTTTTTCTTCCTGCAATCCCTCTGAGCCTTGGATCCCCCAATCGAATATGGATCCAGATGCTGCACCCCAGCCTAGGGTGATCGAAGCTAAGGCAGACTTCCACGACATGAGTTCAAGCCCCATTGTTGGTCAAAAAAAAAAACAACTAAAAATTAATTAATTACTTAATTAAATAAAAAAAATAAAGCTCACTTGTTTGGAATTTCTGCCAGTTTTCTTTCCTAGCCTGGGATTTGAACTCAGGGTCTTGGTAAATCTGTAGCAATGTGTGGGAAGGTTCAGTGTTGTCACTACTTGAATTCAAACCCTGTGCCAAGCCAAAAATAAAAAAAAATAAGTCACTGACCCGGGCAGTGAGAGTAGTTGTGGAGATGGTAGATAAGGTATGGTAGGGGGAAAACAAAGGAAGACGCAACAATGCTCAATAGGAAATGTACTCATTACCTTGCTCATGTAACTGTAACCCCTCTGTCCAACATTTATTCAATAAAAATGTACAAAAAATGAAACAATATAGTTCTCAGAGAAGCACTTTAGGGGTAAAGGAAGGATGTCTGAATAGCTGTACAAAATTCGCCACTGCATTTTTGTTTAATGCTCAGTATGAAACTGAATAAACATAACTGCTTCCATTAAAAAAAATTAAGTCTCAGTCTTGGAACTGGTGCCAGTATTTCTGCTATTGCTGGGATTTGATCTCACTGTCCAGGTAACTCTTTTGCACCATAGGTGAAGGCAAATCTCACTGTCCTTGAGGAAAAGAAATTCAGGCTAGAGTTCCCAAGGCCTGAATGAAGGCCCTGCAATGGAAACACTATTTCTATACATGTGTAATATATGATATATACTTGCATATGTATGTTTATTACATATTATGATACTATTGATTTTGTATTTTATTTTTATTTGATTCATTAATTTATTGTTTTATTATTATACACATAATATTTATTACATTTTGAACATACATTATAAAATTATACACAATAATTTAGGACATTAACTCATTTTTCATTAATATTTTATTAAGTGTTGAAACATGGATACATAATTAAATGGAGGCATTTGTCACAGTCTTCACATGTTTAGAGTCTCACTCAAGTATGAGCTGTGTTTTACCTTTGCACACCTTACTACAGTGATCTCTTTAGATGATTTATAGTCAGAAGCCTTTTCTTGAGGATAGGCAAGTTGAGGGATAAAATTGTAAGGGTGGGGCAAGAAATGTGGCTTAGTGTTAAAGAGCTCACTCAGCTTGCATGAATGTCAGGGTTTGAATCCTCAGTGCCACATAATCAGAAAAAGCCAGAAGCTGTGGAGGGGCTCAAGTGGTTTAGCACTAGCCTTGAGGAAAAGAAGCCCCAAGACTGTCAAAAACAATAGGCCAGATGCCAGTGGCTCACACTTGGAACTCTAGCTTCTCTGGAGGCTGAGATCTGAAGACCACCGTTCAAAGTCAGCCTAGACAAGGAAAGCCTGTTAGACTGTTATCTCCAATGAACCACCAAAAAACCCACGTGGCACTGTGGATCAAGTGGTACAGTGTTCGCCTTGCTCAGGAAAAGTCCCTAGACTTGATTCAATTCACACAACTAGAAAAAAGTAAGGGTTAATCAAAGTACTTTTTCTATTTGCTAATTAGGAGAACATTCTCTGGAAAATGAACGCTGATATATAGCAGAATTGAAATCAGAGCTCAAGGTTCAAGTGTAGCAGATCCATAAACCCAGCCTCTCAGACTCTAGCATTATAACCTTGTGTACTACAGGGTTCTGAAAGGTCAAATGAAAGGTCAAAGACATAATATGCTCCCCAAGCCCTTTGTGATGAGCAGTTGACTTGTATTGTCGATGTCATTACACTTCTGAACCCAGCAGAACAGCAGTGGCTCACACCCATCACCTAGCTCAGGAGGCTGAGATCTGAGGATCACAGGGTGAAGCCAGCTAGGGCAGAAAAGTCTAGGACAATCTAACTTCCACTTTGGAAAGTGAGAAGCGTGAGATATATATAACCAGATAGACCTGTATTTGCCATTTTGTATTAGACCAGTATTTACCATTTTGTACTTTCTTTAACTTGCCTTTCTGCTTCTGTACACATGCTTGCTAAACCTTGAAGAGTGCAGCTGCTATTCTAACCACCCTTGAGCCCCTGACACTCCTGGATCTGGAGCTGAAATTAACAACCCTCTGGCAGGGAGTACCTGACAAAGTACCTGATACATTCCAGACCACTTTCTCTGGGCCTAGGATCAGAGATAGTTGCTGCCCGGCAAGCACTTCCCCTGGGTCAGGGTCAGAGATAGTGGCCATCTGGCAACTACTTCTCCTAAATTACCCTAGAAGTACTGTCTAATTAGTTTAGAGCACAATAGCTCACTAAGGCTGACCAATTATTAGCCCCAGCCCTTTTCCCGCTTTGTACTGTGCCAATCATCCGCTAGAATTATGATTTAAATTTCCCGCATGGTGTATTGATTCATTGCCAATACATACTGAGGCCTTACCCCTACCAAAGAACATATAAAAGACGCTGTAACCCTGTGCTGGGGGCCGCTCTCTGCACTCGGACATCAGTGCACAGAGGGGTCCATGCTCGAGCTCGTCAATAAACGACTCATTGCCGCTTGCATTGATCTTTGGTCTCTGGTGGTCTTTTTAGGCGCTTCAAGTCTCTGGGCATTACAAAAGGTCAGATGTTCAAGAGCTTCCTGTGTTTCTCTTGGTGATGAGAAGTTACTTGCACTCTAAATGTTCTTAGAATTCTTGAGCTATAGAAGCAGAAAAGAAACATGTTTGACCCATCCTGGGTTCAAATGAAGTTTTCAGGATCCAAGCCCTAGCCCTCTTAGCAGGAAGAACTCCTGTGTAACATTGTATTTGAAGGACCAAAAACAGTTTCAAAAGACATGCTAGGTGAAGAGACCTAGGCTTGCAGGATTAGGAGGCAGAATGTACATAATCCACAGGGAAGTCAGCTGCAAAAGCACTTCATGCATTCCAGGCACAGCCAGCAAAGGGGGGAACCCTGAAACATTTGTTAGAGTTACACCAGGGTCAGGCCTTTCTCAGCCTCTTCAAACAATGACTAATTAACCTTCCTCTCTCAGGTGAAGGGAGCCTCAGACTATCTTTAGGTTAAAAATAGAGCCATTTTAGAGGGGGAGAGGGGAGGAACAGAGAAGAAAAACCCTGCTCTCTGCCTTAAGGAGTGGGATTTTGACTCTCCATCTGTCAGATTTAAAAACCATTCTTCTACCTCTGCCAGTCCATTCTCCTTCCTTCATTCTGCACATCATTAATGCAAATTCCCAGTCCAAGGAGAGGCAGGGCCCTTTCTCTTCTGTCTCTAAGCACCTGAGTTAAAACCTAGCTCTGCCCTCTTGGCTCTTGGGCCTTCCTCTGCCTGAGAAGTGGGACAGAGACAGTCTTCCTGCTCTGTGGTTGTGTGAAGGCAATGTGGTGGCCTGGCTCCCTGCAGAAGGCCTCACACTGGGAAGTATTCCCTTCTTTCCTCCTGACGTCCAAGATCTATCTATCCACCTATCTACCTACCTTCCTTCCTACTTACCTACGTAGCTAGTGATCTCTTACCAGTTCTTGGGATGAACTCAAGGCCTGGGTACTGTTTCTAGCTCTCTGCTACTTGAGCCACAGCACCAATTCTGGCTTTTTTCTGTGTGCTACTGAGGAATCGAACCCAGGGCTCTTGGATGCTAGGCAAGCACTCTCTCACTAATCCAAATACCCAGCCCCCTCATCTTTTTCTTCATTGTAGTTTTTACATAAGTATGCTACCATTTTATGTCCCCAAGTTTAATTCTGAATACTGGTTATGTCTATGAACACTTTTCTTCCCCTGCCTGATTTGTCACTGTCCCTGCTTTGGCCTCATAATAAAATGTAAATAAAGGCTGTTAATAGCTTAAGTGTGCATCATATAAAGACACAGGCCTGCTACCCTGGAAGAGAAAAGCCATGGGCTTGAAATGAAAAGAATGATGCAGTATGTGCAACGAGTATATCTGGAAAATAAATCAGTAAATAAAGCAGAAGCATTGAATATGGTCTGTTTGCACTCAGGGTGGTAATATACACACATAAGTAGGTAGGGCACTGATACATAACTTGGTATTCTCTTCTTTATTTTGTGGCCATCCCAGGGCTTATTCTCAAAGCCCGATGCGTTCCTCAGCTGTTTTGCTCAAGGGTGAGGCTCTACCACCCTCACAGCTCCACTTCAAGCCATCTGGTCATTAATTGGACATAAGCACCTTCCAAACTTTCTTGCCTGGTCTGCCCTGTTTTTCCTGCTCGGCTTTCTCTCTCAAAGCTGGAGCTCTACCCTCTGGGCCACTGTTTCACTTTTGGTTTTCTGTTGGTTTTTGGAGATAAGAGTCTCAAAGACATTCCTGCTTGGCTGGCTTTGAACGGCAATCTCCTGAGGAGGCTTCAAGCGGCTTTCCTCAAGGATTCGCCAAGGAGGTGCTCCACAGAAATCCTTAGTCTAAATCTTGAGACCATGAGCTCAGAGCAGAAGCCCAGACTTTACCATTTTGTGCCACAGCTTCACTTCTAGTCTGTGTGTGTGTGTGTGCGCACGCACACACACATGCTTCTGCTGTGAGCCCATGGTCAGCACCTAGTCCCTGTGTTCAACCCCAAAACCTAGCCACCAGGGCCCAACTAAGAGAAGTGAAACATTTCAAAACCTGATGAGCTTCACCAGATTCATATGTCAGGAAGCATTGTGATACCAGACATGTGCTTGGATTTCCCAAGCTTCCAGAATCCTGGGAGAGGCATCATAGGTCTATCATTGCTGCAGGTCCTGGGGTTGAACTGTGAGCCTAGGCATACTCTCTGAGCTCCTTTTACTCAAGGGTATTGCATTAACCTTGAATCCATGCCTTACTTCTGGGTTTTTCTGTGATCTCTCAGAAATAACAATGTCAGGGACTTTCCTATGCTGGCTGGATTCAAACTAAGGTTCTCTACATCTCAGCCTCCTCAGGAGCTAGGATTACAGTCAGCAGCCCTTGGCACCTGCCTTTCTTTTCTTCTTCATTTTTTAATCTGGACAATCTGACTTCTTAACAGGGTCATTCCAATGGTTTGAATTTATAAGTAAACTACCCCAATGTTCTTACAGCTGCTTTCTCTGAGAAGGATTTTCTCTCCTCATCTTCTCCTCTGGTCACAGGTTTGAAGCCAAAAGTGAGAAATGAGTGTCCCAGGATTTGGGAGCAAATGTCCACAGGACATGCCAGCTTTGTCAATTAGCATTGAGCAGCAGTGAATTTACTGTTTCAGGATGAGAGAACCGAAAGCTGGAGCAATCCTCATACTCTCTGCATTGCTTCTTTTCCCTATAAAATGACCTAATAATTATGAATGATTTTTTTGTCTACACCCTTAAGTATCTAATACACACTAGAAGCATATTCATGTTTCTGTTTTTCTCTAGCATACACACATGCACGTACAGCTTCACTTCTGGTCTGTGTGTGTGTATGTATGTGTGTGTGTGTGTGTGTGTGTGTGTGTGTGCGCACACACGCTCATGCACACACGTGCACATGTGTGCATACACCAGTCCTGGAGCTTGAACTCAGGACCTGAGCACTGTACCTAGTTTCTCTTATACAAGGATAGCCCTCTCCCACTTGAGCCACTGAGCAACTTCAGGCTTTTTTCTAGTGATGTGGTCCTGAGAAATCAAGCCCAGGGTTTCATATATGCAAAGTATTCTACCTCTAAGGCACATTCCCAGACCACTAAGTCAGGTTTGTTTGTTGGTTTCTGTTTTTTTTATTGCTGTTGTTGTAGGTGGTAGGAGTTAAAGTCTGGGTCTGGTGCTGTCCCTGAGCTCTTCAGCTCAAGTTTGTGCTCTACCACTTGAGCAACAGAGCTACTTCAGGTTTTCTGTTGGTTCATTGGAGCTATATGTCTCAAGGACTTTCCTGCCCAGGTTAGTTTTGAACCATGATCCTCAGATCTCATCCTCCCGAGTAGCTAGGATAACAGGCATGAGTCACAAGCACCCAGCTTCCACTTCAGTTGTCTTAGTGGTGAATTGAAGATAATAGTCTCATGGGACCTTTTGTGTCTGGGATAGTTGGGAACCCATCTCCACAGATCTCAATTTCTTATAAGGCAAGGCAACAGACTTCAGCTATCAACTCCTAGGCCGTGGCATTCTGCTGCAAGGTGGTTAGTGGCTCCACATGGTGGAGTGTTAGCCATGAGCCCAAGAGATAAGGGTCAGCACCTAGGCCCCGAGTTCAAGGTTCATGACTGAGAAAAATCAAAACAAAACAATTGTCCACAGGAGACAACTCACTAGTCTTCAGTAATACATAATTTTGTCTCTGCCATGGGGACATATCTGAGCCTCAATATTCTTGTCTGCATAATCATCTGAGTTGTGGAGGTCTTTGAGTACCAGGTGAAAGAGTGCACCCAATGAAGGACACAGCACATGTTACTCTCTGCAGGACTCAGCTGAGAGCACGCTATGAAGGACTCAGCACATAGCTCTATTCGATAAGCTGTCATTAGGATTGGGGTGCTTTCTTCAGTATCACCATTCTTTGAGGAATATTTCCCAAACCAAACAAGTTCACATCTAATGGTTTAATGGGATTTTTTGGGGGGGAGTTAGCCAGGGTGCTGGAACTCAAAGCATGGGGATACCGTTCTAATAACATTTGCTCAAGGCTAAAGCTGTACCACTTCAAGCCACATTTTAAAGTGTCCCGCAGACTCCCTGCTAGGACTGGGTTTTAAAGCCCCCAAGCAGCCAGGATGATAGGGGTAAGCCAGCAGCGTCTGGTTCCTTGCAGCTGGGTTGCAGGGGTTTACATCTGGCTAAGTCAGGTTAGGTGGAAGCTCTCAGCACCAGACTCCTAGCTTGCTTTGTGATGAGGTATTTGAAGTCCTGTCCTTCTACAGTTGCAGTTAGAACATTCTGCCTTTTTGGCAGCAGTCCTGGGGCTTGAGTAAGGGCTTCGATAGTGTCCCTAAGCATTTGTGCTCAAGGCTGGCACTCAATTGAGGAAAGGCAGCAGAACTTCCAGGTTTTCTGCTTATGTGGCACTAAGGAATCAAAACCAGAGATTCGTGAGAACTCAACCACTGAGCCCCAGGAGTGAACAAGATATAAATAGATAGAGATTGCTGTATATAAATATTATATACACAAAAAGAGAGATGCCTGTATATTATTAAATTATAGATAAGATTACTACCAATTATTAGGTATTAAATTATGTCTCTGTTTAATGATGTGTCCCAGTTGAACCATTAATAAAGCATTAATTAATAATTACTCAATATCCTGTTATTATTTATCACATATGTATATACATCCATACATATAATTACATATTTTATAGAACAAGACAGATGTCTACATATAATTAAATTATGTATGCATCATGTGTTACTACCAATTATTATGTATTTAATTATGTCTCCATGCAATTTTTATTCTGTTAGTGCTTAATAAAATATTCATCTTAATGCAGTCCTATAGTTCTTATATCTAATTTTATCCTACAATGATTCACTACTAATTCAATTTGTTTATCATTTACTATAGTGATAATTTTTCCACCTATGACATTTATTACATTTATGACATCCTCTTACATAGCATATAGATTTGCATACGAATTATACATCCTACCTGACACCGAGCACTTTCAAAGAAAAAGAAAACGTGTCATGCTCAGCTTCTCACTCCACGATTACATTTTTGGCAGTGCTGGGATCTAAATTCAGGGCCTACAAGGTTTAATTCATGAATGGGTGTCTGTCAGCACAGCAGCCACTAGCCAATTCATCTGCCAGGCAGTTCCCAGGCCCTGAGATCAAGCCCCATATGTTGACTCCATATTGCGTTTAGTGTATTCATTTTATTTTTTGTATTATTCATTTATCTACCATTTATTTTATTGACTGTTAATACACATGGAATATTTATTACATAGGGCATAGATTTGCCTGTGTATGAAACTTCACACCTGACACCCAGACCTTTCACAGAAAAGGAAACATGTGTCACTTTGGGCTTCTTAATCCGCGATTCAATTTTTGTGAGTGCTGGCATCTGAACTTACAGCCTAAAAAGTCCAACGCATAAGTGGGTGAGTGTCAGCATGTCAGCCTGGGGCATATGGAGCTGACAAGCAGATCCCAGCATCTGAGATCGAGCCCCCGGGGTTGACAAAATAAGAACAGATTGACATGCAGATGGTAGTACACAAATAAATATAGATCTTTATAGTGCCAGAGATGTTTATACATGATTCAGTTATATATGCTACATTCCTACCAATTTGTGGATATTCATTATGACTCCATGTAATTAATATTATTGTTTTCATCCTTAATGAATTATTAATTAAATCAACCACTGTCTTGAAATTATTGTGTCCATGTAATTAATTGTATTCTTTTAAGGTGTCAAAAACATTAATTAAAATCCATCGGCCTCCTAAAATCACTCTAACTTTATAGTAGTATCATTCAGGAAGAACTAATTCAACCTGGACATTCAAAACCTTCCATTGGAATTCCTATGAATATGAACGAGACTCTTAGAATGTCCTGCCATTGGTAGGGGTCAGAACTGGGCTTCGAACTCAGGGCCTATGTTGCCATGTTGGCCTATGGCTTCCCTCGTAGCCCACCAGCTTTCAGTAAGCCATGTTAAGAGCATTTTTCAGCTGTTTCATTCAGGTCCAGGATGGTCACCTTGCAAAGAAAACAAATGTAAAACTGTCAGCCATCTGCAAGTTGAACGGTTTTATTCTGTGTTGATTTATTTACTTTTTTCCTGTCAGCCTTTGGGGCCTAGAAACCCAGCATTGGCTGTGGATCCAGTGGCTGCACCCCAGGCTAGAGTGATCAAAGCTGAGGCAGAGTTGCCACGACATGGGTTCAAGCCCTGTGGCAAAATAAAAATACATACATACATACATACATACATACACACATACACACATACATATGTACACTATAAATATTTAAAAAATTATGAGGCTCCTTGGCTTGGAATTTATGCCATTTTTATCTGGCAGGCCTGGGATTTGAACTCAGGATCTGGGTAAATCTACAGCACTATGGGGGAAGGGCAAGCTCACTGTGTTGGAAGACAAGAAAGTCAGGCCTGTTCCCAGGGCCTGAATTCAACCCTAGCATTAAAAAATATATATTCGTATACATTTTAAATACATGACTTACATTTACTCTCAATTGTTTACTGCAGGGGCTGGGAAGGTGGCTCAGTGGTAGAATGTTTTCCTTGAATGCCTGAGGCCCTGGGTTCGATTCCTCAGCACCACATAAGCAAAAAGAAAAAAAGCCAGAAGTGGCACTGTGGCTCAAGTGGTAGAGTGCTAGCCTTGAGCTGAAGAGCTGAGAGACAGCACCCAGGTCCAGAGTTCAAGCCCCACAACCAGACCCCAAAACAAATGTTTACTGCATATTACAGTTAGTATATTATTTGTTTTATTTTGTTTTTAATTGTTTGTTATGTATTTTAGTGAGTATGATTACATGTATAACATTTTTTACATCCTATCACATAGGACATAGATTTGCATATATATTGTACATCATACTTGATACTCAGGACTTTGACCGGTAAGGAAAACATGTGGGACAATTGGCTTCTTTCACCAGGATTAAGTTTTTGGCAATTCTGTGATTTGAACTCAGGGCCTAGAAGGCCCACTTCATGAATGGGTCAATGTTAGCATACCAGTCTGATGCAAGTGAAGTTGTCGGTCAAATTTGAGGACCCAAGTTCATGTCCTAGGAGTGGCCAATATATAAACAGATAGATGTGTAGACTGAAGTGTGTGTGTGTGTATTTGTATATGTATATGCATCTATCAATAAATGTATACAGAGACAGACATTTATGTAGATTCTAGTGTATAACTATATATAAAGTGTGATATCTATATTGTATTTATATATATATATATATATATATATATATATATATTCTATTGCTACCAATTATTTGGTATAAAATTATGCCTCCATTAATTAATCACGGTAGAAGACTTAATAAAGTATTAATTAAATTAATCAATAATCTATATTTATTGTGTACAATCTTATACTAGAATGACTTGCTAATTAGTGATTCAATTAGTACATGTCAACATTCTATTAGTGTTCCTATAGATAGGAACTAGTTTCCTAGGATCTTCAGCCATGTGTAGGTGGCAGTCCTAGGATCGAACTAAGGGCCTCTGTGCATGGATTGGGCTCAGGCTTCATTGACAGCCCCCCAGACTCAGCTATGCAAGGTCACATAAAATTTTCAAGCCTAGTCACTGTCACCCAGGATGGTTACAGTGCAAAGGAAACAAAGGCAATACTGTTGTGTAAAACTTCTTGGTTTATTCATCCTCTGTTTTTGTTGGTTTGATGATTTTTTGCCAGTCAAGGGAGTTGAACTTGGTTCCTAGGATCCCTGGGTCATCTGTGGGTGTAAAAGCTGCACCCCAGCTTAGGGTAATCAAGGCTGAGGCAGAGTTAGGACAACTAATTTCAAGACCCATGCCTGCCCCCCCAACAAAAAATGTTAAGGCATTGACTTGGAATTTAGGCCATTTTTTCTGCCATACCTGGGATTTGAACTCAGGGGCTGGGTAACTCTATTGTGATCTGGGTGACATAGGAGCTCACCGCCTTGAAGAAAAGAAATTCAGGAACATTTCCCAAGGCATGAATTCCAGGCCCAGGACTGGCAAAAATAATCTTTATATACATTTATATTGTATATCATATATATGTATGTATTTGCATAGATATTACATATTGTAACTAGGACACAAGATTTTCACAGCAAGGAAAACAGTTCAAAATTGGCTTCTTACTCCACCTATTAACTTTGGCACTGCTGGGATTTGAACTCAGGGCCTGGAATGCCCAATTCATCAAGTGGCCATTAAGCACAGCAGCCTCAAAAAAATTTACTACCAGGCAGTTCTCAGGACCTGACTTCTAGCCCAAGGAGTCGCCAATATATAAATAGATAGAAGTGTAAATTGCTGCAAATATATACATATATATATATATGTATATATATATATATATATATATATATAGAGAGAGAGAGAGAGAGAGAGAGAGAGAGAGAGAGAGAGAGAGAGGGCTGGGGGAGAGAGATTTATAGGTTTATTTGATTGTATATTTAAATATATAAAAATATTTATAGAATGCAAGATGTTTACATATTAAATTACATGTAATATATTACTAATAAATAATAGATATTGAATTATGCGTCCATTTAATGATGTATCATGTTTTAAGGCACAATAAAATGCTTCCTTGAGCAAAAGGAGCTCAGGGACAATGTCAAGGATCACAGTTCAAGACTCAGGACCTGCCGCAAAAAAAAGAGCCCCACGTATCTGTGTATATATGCAAGTATTTCTATTGGTGAACATCCAGAGTCCCTATGAAGAAAGGAACCCAGCTAGGAAATTTGCTTTGAATAGAATGATTTCATAGCACAGCTTTCAAGACAGTGCATGTTCCAGAGCTCTCCTCACTGTTCCCAGTGTAACTTGAGGGTTTCTCCACACCTCAGGCTGCTGGAGGAAGTCTGCTTCATTGTTGGAACAGGCAAACAAAAAGCCTTACTCCTGTACAGCTGTGTAACAAACATTTCATCTGGGGCAATTAGTGAGGATGAGTGTGGGTGGGCTCTAAAGGCCAGGTGAAAAAGCCCTCCTTTTCCCCAAGCTATCTCTCTCCCCAGTGCTCTGTTTTGACAGGAAGTCTTCATTTGTGCCACCTCCTGTGGCAGGCCAAGTTCCCTGCACTCATCCTGTCTTTGTTACACTATGTTCTAATGTTGAGACAAACTGCTACAATTAATTGAAGAGTCCTTCTGGCAGACAACTAGGGCCCTGAATCTAATGAAATGATTCATTATTGGCAGTGTTGCCTCCCTAGGTTTCCGGAAGCTTGCTAAATCTAAGCACTTGTGCAAAATCACAATGCTTCCTGTCATCTAGGGCTGGTGAAGCACATCAAGATTTGAAACCTTTGACCTCTCCTAGTTGGGTCCTCCGTAGCTAGATTTGGGGGTTGAACACAGGGCGAAGGTGCTGACCATGAGTTCAGAGCAGAAGCTCAGTGTTTTCCCATTTGGTGTCACAGCTTTACTTCTGGTCTGTGTGTGTGTGTGTGAGTGTGTGTGTGTGTGTGTGTGTGTGTGTGTGTGTGTGTGTGTGTGTGTGTGTGCATACGCCAGTCCTGAAGGACTCAGGAACTGACCACTGACCTGAGTTTCTCTTGTACAAGGACAGCACTCTACCACTTGAGCCCCAGAGCACTTTAGATTTTTTTTCTAGTGAGGTGGCACTGAGGATTCAAGCCCAGGTTTCATGCATGCAACGCACTGTACCCCTAAGACACATTCCTAGCACTCCACTTCAGGTTTCTTTTTTCTTATAAGTTGGAGGAGTTGAAGTCTGGGCTCAAGGAGTTGAAGTCAGCTCAAGTCTAGAGCTCTACCACTTGTGCTAAAGAGCCCCTTTAGATTTCTGTTGGTTCATTGGAGATAACCATCTCAAGGAATTTCCTCCTCAGGCTGGCTTTGGACTGTGATCCTCAGCTCTCAGCCTCCTGAGTAGCTAGGATGACAGGCGCGAGTCACTGGTACTCAGCTTCCACTTCAAGTTTCTAAGTGGTGAATAGGAGATAATAGTCTCATGGGACCTTTTGTGTCTGGGATAGTTTGGAACGCAGATCATCAGATTTCAGCTTCCTGAGTAGGCAGCATGACAGACCTCAGCTAAAGACACCTAAGCTCTGACACTATACTGAAAAGAGTCCTTGGCTCCACGTGGTAGAGTGCTAGCCATGAGCCCAAGATGAAAGTCAGTGCCTCGGCTCTGAGTTCAAGGTACATGATGGAGAAAAGTAAACCAAAATAATTGTCTGCAGGAAACAACTCACTATATTTCAGTACATACATCATTTTTGCCCTGACATGGGAACATATCTGAGCCTCAACTTTCCCATCTGCACAATCATCTTACTTGTGGAGCTTTTACAAGGACCAGATGAAAGAATGAACCCTGTGAAGGACTAGACATACAACAACTCATGAAGAACTCATCACATAGCTGTATCCCACATGCTGTCATTAGAATTAGGGTGCTTTAATCAGTATCACCATTCTTTTAGAAACACATCACAAACCTCACAAAGTTCACATCTACTCTAATGATTTAGAGGGGTGGGTTTTTTTGGGGGGGAGTCAGCCACATGGATTGCACTCAAAGGTTGGGGGTACTATCCTAAGATATTTAGCTCAAGCCTAGAGCTCTGCCACTTTGAGCCACAGGTCAGAGTTTCACAGACTTCATGCCAGGACTGAGTTCTAAACCCACCACTGTCAGATCTCAGCCCCCGAGTATCTTGCATGACAGGGGTGAGTGAGCCAGCAGTATCTGTTTAGGTGGAGCTGGGTTGCAGTGGTTTGCCTCTGGCTAAGTCGGGTTAGATGTCACCTGTCAACACCAGACTCCCAGCTTGCTCTATGATGAGGTATTTGCTGCCTATCCTTATATCATTGCAGTCAGAACATTCTATCTTTTTTTTTTGGTGCCACTACTAGGGTCTTGAATAAGGGTCTAGACACAGCCCCTATGCTTTCATCCTCAAAGCTAGTACTAGACTACTTAAGCAAGACAGCACAACTTTCGGATTTTTCTGTGCATGTGGTAGTGAGGAATCGAACCCAGGGCTTTGTATGTCCTAGGAGAGCACACTACCACTGATCCCCAGGAGTGACAAGTGTACAAACAGATAAATGTGTAGATTGGTGTATAGATAGGTAAGTAGGTAGATAGATAGATAGATAGATAGATAGATAGATAGATAGATAGATAGATAGATAGATAGATAGACAGATAGATAGATAGATAGAGAGGTATATGCTTAAAACAAGAAAGAGATGTCTGTACATTATGAAATAGCATATACAATATTGCTACCGATTATTGGCAATTAAATTATTCCTTCCTTTTTTAAGTATCATGATTGAATACATAATAAAGTATTAATTGAAAATTAATGTAGTATAACTTTTGTATATAGTTTTTTTTATTTAATTTTATTTTATTTGTGAACATACTGTACAGAGGAGTTACAATTACATGGGCAGGATAATGCATACATTTCTTACCAAGCATTGCAGCCTCCTCCTTTGTTTACCCTTCACATCCCTTCCCAGCCTCCCCCCTTCCCCCCAATCCCAATCCTTCTCCTTCGCCCCTTCCCACCACCCCCCCCCGCACCGACGTTGTAAAGCTTGTTTTGGACATGACAACTTGTACTTCTCATTGTTGCAACATAATCACACACTAGTAATTTATTTGTTACTTTTATAACATTTCATTTGTATGGATGTATATCATAATGCGCCTTAGAATCTCCCACCATTCATTAGTGGCAGTACCAGGATTCAACCTCCAGGCCTAAGTTGCCTCTTTTGGCTATGGCTTCCCTAATACCCCACCAAATATCATCAATGCAAGGTCATGTACACTTTCTGCGCCTTGTCATTTAGACCCTGGATGGCCACAACGCAAAGGTGGAAGAAAAAGTAAAACCACCTTCTTGAACTTCTCAGTTTTTTTTTTTATTGTGAGAATACCATACAGAGGAGTTACAATTACATGGGCAAGATAACCAGTACCCTTCTTATCAAGCATTGTTGCCTCCTCTTTGTTCCCCTTTCCATCTCAATTTTATCCTTCTCTTTTTTTTTTTTTTTTTTTTTACTAGCCTCAAGATTTGAACTCTGGTCCTAGGATCCCAGGGTTGGTTGTGGCAGAGATGCCAAGACCTGAGTTCAAGCCCGATGATTTCGCCAAAAAAAATAATAATAAGGCCCTGGCTTGGAATTTGCACCATTTTTCTGGCAGGCTTTTGATTTGAACTCAGGGTCTGGGTAAATCTGTGACACTGTAGGTGAAGGGGAAGATCACCGTCCTTGAAAACAAGAAATTCAGACCAATTCCTAGAGCCTGAATTGAAGCCCCAGCACTGGAAAAACTAATATTTATATATGAGATCTATATATATTGCATGGGTTTACAGCTTATGACATTTATTACACTTATTAATTTAGTATTATTACACATATAATGTTTCATTTCCTCATATCACCTAGGATATATTTGAATATGGATTATACATCATACTGAGACCAAGGACTGTCACAGAGAAGAAAAAAATGTGTCAAAATTAGCTTCTTATTCCATGAATAAATTTTTGGCCATGCTGGGATTTCAACTCACAATGCCCAATCCATAAATGGGGTCATAGTCTTAGCAGACCAGGGTGTGGCAAATTGAGCTGCCAGGAAGTCCTGAGGACCTGTGATCAAGCCACAATAGTGCGCAATATATAGATAGATAGATAGATAGAAAGAAAGAAAGAAAGAAAGAAAGAAAGAAAGAAAGAAAGAAAGAAAGAAAGATAGATAGATAGATAGATAGATAGATAGATAAATAGATAGATAGATAGATAGATAGATAGATGTATAGATATGTGAGTATGTGTGTATATATATATATGCATATATATTCAGGGAGGGAATGTTAAGATATTATATATATAACCAATTATTAGTGATTACATTATGCCTCCATTTAATGAAGTATTATGGTTGACTACTTACAAAATCTGTAATTAAATATTAGTCAAAACCCTTCCATTAGGTGCTAGAATGGAAGATATAAATCCAGTAATTTGTGTGTGGCACTCTAAAATAGAATCAAGAATTAACTGCAAATTATTACTTTTATGCATTCCATTAGCATTCACATGAATAGGAATGAGTTTGTCAGATTCTCCCTCCATTTGTGGGGGGCAGTCCTAGCATTCGAACTCCAGGCCTGGGTAGTGTCCTTCGAATGCAAACCATTGGAATGGCATTGTGAAGACTTCAGATTGTCACGATTAAAAAAAGAACAAGAAGAAAAGAAAGCCAGGTGTCAGCGGCTTCTGCCTATAATCCTAGCTCCTCAGGAGGCTGAGATGTAGAGAATGCCAGTTTGAATTCAGCTGGGGCAGGAAATTTCCTGACACTCTTATTTCTAAAAGACCACAGGGAAAAAATGCACACATGGGTGGGGCTGTGGCTCAATGTCAGAGCACTACCCTTGAGCAAAAGGAGCTCAGGGACAGTGCCTAGGCTCATAGTTCAATCCCGGACCTGCCAAAAAAAAAAAAAAAAAAAAGGAGGCAGTAATTCTATGTCTCTGTGTATGGATGGATGGTGTATGGATGATGGGCTTTCAGCAGGTTGCCCATGCCCAACCCCCAAACCTGGGCAAGCTGGGACAAGCACTGAGACAATACTAAGTCTGAGCCGGCAGCTTGAACAAAGCATCCTTCTCTGCCATTTAAGTACTGAAGCCCCAAAGGCTTTGCCTGGGCTGGTGTGTGCAACAGGTGCATTATGTTGTGGGTGAGGTGTCCCATCAGGACACCTAGAAGCCAGCCACTGCCTCCAGGGAGACCACACTTCCTAGGCTGTAGGAGTTGTCCAAAGTTCTGTCTCCATATTCTAGATCCCTCTGTAGGCTGTGGGGCCTGGTGCGTATCACTCATTCATCATTCCTGACTGCCAAGTCTCAGGCTGGTCCCAAATCCTGGGAAAGATAGGACATAGCCAGTGATTTCTGTGCTGAAAGGGGTTAGTCAATAAATTCTGCCCTCATAGCTCCTGTTGGAAGTGAGCCTTGGGCTGCGAATGTGGCTTAGTTGTAGAGTGCTTACCTAGATTGCATGAAGTCATAGGTTTGATTCCTCTGTACCACAGAAAAAGAAAAAGCCAAAAGTGGCACTGTGACTTAAGTGATAGAGTGCTAGCCTTCAGAAAAGAAGCTCAGGAACATGCTCAGACCTTGAGTTTAAGCCCCAAGACTGTCAAAAAAAAAAAAAAAAAGGGACCCGGTTGAGACATATTCTTCTTGGACTCAGAGGAGGGCCGAGGTTAGAAGTAAGAGGTAGAGGTCAGGTACTGGTGGCTCACCCCTGTAATCTTAGCTACTCAAGAGGCTGAGATCTGATGATCAAAATTACAAGCAGGAAAGAATATAATGAGACACTTTTCTCCAATTAAACACCCAAAAAGCCAGAATTAGAGCTGTGGTTCAAGTACTGGTGTGTTAGCCTTGAACACAAAAGCTCAGGGATACTGTCAAGGTGATGAATTCAAACCCCCCAGTCTGGCAAAACACACACACCAGTCAGCCTTCACAAGTTCCATCTCTAGCAATTCCATATTTTTTTTAAAAAGAGGGAAAAGTGAAGGAAAGAGTAGCTCCAGGAGGTGATACAACCTGTGACAAAATTCCACAGGAGTTATAAGATGTGGAACAGGACAGAGAGCCTCAGGCAGAAGGTACAGCATGGGCAAAGGTCCTGAGGTATGATGTAGAGCCGGTGGTGTGGGTGGAATGAAGGTTCTGTGGCTTCAGACAAGTCTGGCAGGACATTCAAGGCTGGGTCAAGGTTTGTACTTGAATCACAGGTAGGGCAGAGGGTGGGGACCGAGAATGGGGCCCAGGGGGAAGATTAGCTTGGCTTTTCACCACGGACCCCAGCCATTTTCAGTGGCTGGAAGCCTATTTTTCACAGCTCCTGACACTCAGAGGCCTCCTTTGCATGGAGGAGTCAGGGCAAATGCAGGGAAGAACTCTTTCTTAAGAAAAGTTTCTAGCCATTAGTGGCTCAACCCCTGTAAATCCTAGCTATCCAGGAGACTGAGATCAGATATAGTGGGTCAAATACAGCTCAGGAGAAGAAAGTTGTTGAGACTCTTTTCTTGCCAATGAACTACCAAAAGACAGAAATGGAAATGTGGCTCAAGTGGTAAAGTGCCAGCTTGAGAAAAAGTTAAGAGACCAGGGCTCAAACTGAGTTCAAACCCCATTACTGGCACAGAAAAAAATAAAGAAAAGCTTTAAGAAGCTCCTAGCCCACTGTGGTGAAAGGCCAGATCAGCTAAGTGCATGTGGCTCTTACATGTCCTCCTAGATCCTCAGGAAGCTGAAATCAGAGGATCGTGGTTCAAATCTAGCCCTGGAAGAAAGTCCAGGAGACTCTGATCTCCAAAGAACCATCAGAAAACTGGAGGACACCTGTGGCTCAAGTGGTAAGCTGAAGAGCTGAGCTACAGTGCCCAGGCCCAGAGTTTGAGCCCCATGACCAACACCTGCTTGTAGCTCACTCTGTGACTCTAGGCAGAGTACGTTCCAATGGGCCCCTGAGAGTCGGGTCTCTTAATGTCTAGGTGTCTTCAGAGCAGTCTCTTTGGCAGCCTTTGTGTATGAAACGGGCCACAGTATCAGAGAAGGCTCCCGCCTTTTGGCATGGAGGTCATCAGCCGGGTCATCAGAATGGCATCAGTCATGGGTACAGTGTGCATCTGAGCAGTAAACCGATGTCTCAGACCACGGTTCTGGGCCAGGAGGGCCAGGAGCTGCAAGATGGCACAGCAGGTAATGCCTACTTATGCAGGTATCACAAGTTTGTGACTCTGTCAGGCACACCTTGGGCAGGTGTTGAGTTGGGCTCATGAAAGACTTGTAGGCTCAGGAATCCACAGCTGGCTGGCTGATGCTTGTAGCAGTTGCTATCCCAGGAGTCACAGGGCTCAGAGCCCTGCTTTCCTCTCCACTGCTTGGGGACAGATGAAGGTCTTCAATCTTGGACTGACTACAAAGGAGCATCCATAGTGTCCTTCCCTTGGTCCTGTGGCCCCATGCACAGATGGAGGGACAGATTCCATGGAACTTCCTGCCATGGCCCCGACCCACTTGGCCCAAGAAGGACTTATGGAGAAACCACTTGATCTGCTTTGAGAGTTTACTATGACTATGCCTCAGGAGTGCCCCCAGTTCTAGCTCAGCTCATCATTAACACCTTCCTCTGTGTGTGTGTGTGTGTGTGTGTGTGTCTGTGTGTCTGTGTGTCTGTGTGTATGTGTGTGAGCATGTGCGTGTGTGCACGTATACCCATGCATCTTTGTGCTAGGGCTTGAACTCAGGGCCTGGGATCTGTCCCTCAGTTTTTTCATTCAAGGCTACCACTCTACCAGTTGAGCCGCAGCTTTTCTTCCAGCTTTTGGGTGGTTATTTGCAGAAGAGAGTCTCACACACTTTTCTAGCTAGACTGGCTCTGAATGGTAATCCTCACATCTCAGCCTCCTGAGGAGCTAGGAATAGGACAGCATCAGCTAGTAGCATCTGGCCACACTTTCCTTCTTGGCTAAAACAGAGTACCTCTCTCCCAGCCGAGAACCCAGCTGCAGCTACCCCTCCTAACCCAGGCTGCAGAGGAAACATTCCCTCCCCTGAGGACAAAGAAATAGGATCAAGTTTGAGCTTTATGTTCTCCACACAGACAGGGGCTGCTGGGAGCTGATGTGGAGGTCAGAGGATCTAGGCCAGGGCAAGTAGACAATGTGTTAGAACAGAAGAGAGTATGAGAAGACATCCTTGTAGCTAGATGCCAGTGGCTCATGTCTGTAATCCTAGCTACTCAAGAGTGACAATTGAGGATCAATCAAGATTCAAAGCTAGCCTGGGCAGACTCTTCTCTCCAATGAATCACCACAAACAATGGAAAGCAGAGCTACCCTAGTTCAAGTGGTACAGCACCAACCTTGTGCAAACAAGCTAATGGATAACACCGAGGCTCTGAGTTCAAGCCCTGGTAAACACACACGCACACACACACACACACACACACACACACTCTTACATGTGCACGTAAACACACATACACATGGTAACGTCTTTAGCAGTTGCCAATGGCTCATACCATCAACCCCATCTACTCAGAAGTTGAGCTCTTAAGATGGCAGCTTGAAGCCAGCCCAGGCAGGAAAGTCCACTAGACTCTTCTCTCCACTAAACTAGTAAAAAGGTTGAAAGGTAAGCTGTGGCTCAAGTGGTAGAGTGTTAGCTCAGGGACAGTGCCTAGGCCCTGAGTTCCAGCTCTGAGATATTTTTTCTTAATAGATACCCTTTGCCATCCCCATCCCCACAGGCCGTACATCCAGATTTTGGTTATCCTAGATCTCACTTCCACTCCTGCCACTTCCACAGCACTGCCACAAGAGGCTGGTGTGTGGCCAGCACTGGATTAACAAGTTAACATACACAAGGGGGGCATAGCCAGATCAAGGCTAATGCCCCAGAACATTGAGGTATTGGCCATACCAGTCTCTCATCCCCCAGTTCCCTGGCCATGGAAACTAAAGTCTGTGCCTCTGTATTCTGGGCATCTGGAATTGTCTAGAAGGACCTAGAGAGGCCCAGCTGGGGCTGGAAGATACTTTCCTGTGGTAAGGTACATTGACATTTCCTAGACACTGACAGATACTCCCAAGCTACCATGGCCTCACCTCCCATGTAGCCCCAGAAGATCCTTGGTTGGGCGGCCTTCAGTCAGCTATCATGTTTGAGTTGGCCAGAGCCACTGGCAACCACCCTTCCCCCACTCCACTACCAGCCTACAGGAAGGGACATGCAGCCAGAAGCCCAACTGAGAAAAAGTACAGGACATCACATGACTGAGCCCTTGCCCCCCTCACCCTGTTGTCAGGGGAGAACCTATGCCAGCCTGCCCTGATAAACCAGAATCCCCTGGAGGTGGCCAAAGACATGGATGACCAGACTTGGGCCCCAAAGAAAAGCTGGAATATGCAGGTCTCTGGCAATTTAAGACTCATTGTAGACCCTGGTAGGGGGCTAAAGGCAAGGTTGCTGTGCAGGAAGGGCACCAACTGAAGTCAGAAAGAGGCAAACAGGCAACAATGAAGGGGACAGAGAAAGATGAGGGAAAAATACACGCGCACACACACACACACACACACACACACACACACACACACACACACACACACACACACACACACACACCATGGGTAGCCCAAGGCCTCAGCAGTCCCTGAGCACCTTAACATCCCAACCTTGAGAAGATGGCACTACCACCCTCAGACCAACTGTAGACAAAACTCAGAAACTTTCACATGTCTGGAATGGCTCATGACACAGCATGCCATTTCCTACTGTACATACCGCTATGTAGAATACTCAGCTACCTTATTTTTATTTGTTGGTCATGGGGTTTGAACTTTGGGCTTGTGCGCAGTCCCTCAGCTCTTCAGTTGAAGGTGCACGCTCTACCACTGGAGCCACAGTGCCACTTCCGGTTTTCTGGTGGTTCACTGGAGATAAAGTCTCACAGATTTTCCTGCCCAAGCTAACTTTGAAACTCGATCCTCAGATCTCAGCCTCCTTAGTAACTAGGATTACAGTTGTGAGCCACTGGCAACGCCTGGCTTCAGTCACCTTCTCACACCCAGGGTAAACCCACCTTGTCAGGCCATAAACTACATGCAGCCCTTCCCTTCAGACTTTGACACCAGCATACAAAACCATTCTGCCATGGATGGGGAGAATATAATTGACACTACCCTCCCACCCCTATTCCCATTCGCCACTCCCTGCCTAAGAAAGGCCACGACCTCTGG
This sequence comes from Dipodomys merriami, assembly GCF_024711535.1. NCBI lineage: Eukaryota > Metazoa > Chordata > Mammalia > Rodentia > Heteromyidae > Dipodomys > Dipodomys merriami. The sequence goes on from NW_027204348.1 coordinate 82,064, forward strand.
AGTTCTTGGTAAGGCAAAGCCCACCATGCTGTAACTTCACCCTTGGGCAAAACTGGGCAGTTAGAAATGTCTGTACCCTGAGGCCAGCACCTGGTCTCCCAACCACAGCAAACCCACTCCTTCACCATCTCTTGCAGGCAAGGGCAAGGGGTGTCTTTTTTTCTTGTTTTATTTATTTTTTTTTTGGTTGAGGGTCTTAAACTCAGGGCTTGGGTACTGTCCCTGATGATGATTTTTGCTCAAGGCCAGTGCTCTACCATTTGAGCCATGGTGCCACTTCTGGTTGGAGATTGGAGATGATACTCTCCTGGGGCATTCCTGCCTGTGCTGGGGAAACAAGATACTCCCGAGTAGCCAGGATGACAGCCATGAGCCATCAGCGCATGGTTTACGGTGTCTCAGACTTTAGAATTTCCAACTAGTCCTCCTCTAGACACTCCCACCTAGTCACTCCTCTAGATCCCTTAGGGACAGCAAAGGGAGGCTCAGAATCTGGGTAGGGCCATAGGCATTAAAGTGCCCCTTCCATATCACTACTCCTCTCTAACCTCCCATCTACCTCCTCTGGAAGGCATGGTCATCTGGGGCAGATCAGACCCACTAGGACTTCTGGGGCCTGCCCTGTATCCCCCTGCCCCACCCAACCGGTATCTGAGGATTTCTGGGGCCAGCTGTTCCATGTCCTGGTGGAAGATGTTGGGAGGGTTGCTGATAACTGGGTCCAGGGAATGCCAGGGCAGAAGGAGTGTCCAGCTCCCCTCTGTCAAAGAAGGAGACACATAAAAATGGATGGATCTACTAAGAGCTACAGGGCATAGCCATCCACCTGTCACCAAGGACCCTTGGAGTGCTGTTTTATGTTGACAGTCTAAGGGCTATACCTCGGGGTTTAGGTGCTAAACACAAGCTTCTTTTGGTCGAGGCCAGTGCTCTTCCACCTGAGCCACGGTGCCACTTCCAGCTTTTTCTGTGTATGTGGGACCTAGGAATAGAATCCAGGGTTTCCTGTGTGCTAGGCGAGCCCACTACTGCTAAGACACAATACCAACCCTGGATAGCTGTTCTTCTGTAACCCCTCGGGCGTGTCTCAGGACACTCTTGCACATCTGTACTGAGTTTCTCAGCAGCAGCTCTGGCTGAAAGTGAACATGCTCCTCTATGTTGTCCTTTATGTACAGCATCTTTGCTCTGTGTGCTTCCTGTCAGAAACTCCTTGTTAAGCAAGACCCCTTTTCAAGTGCTGCTTCTAAGAAGGCTGCTCCAATCACCCTGGCAGAGTGGGGTCTTCTCTCCTCTGCAGGATGTTGGCCTTGTCACGCTCTCCCTTCCTGCTGGTGTGGGTTGAAAGCAGATGAAGGGGAAGGTCTGGCTTTTACCACCCAATTTCTGAAGGCTCTGATACACTACCCAGGGACTGGTGCTGTATCACACTCCATGAGAGGGCACTCGAGGCCCAGGCAGTCTGGGAGCAACAACATGGGTCCATTTCTTTGGTGGGCTTGAACTGAGGATCTGGGAGCTGCATCTGTGAGTTTTTGTGCTCAAGGCTGGTGCTTTACCACATGAGCCACAGCTCCACTTCTGACTTTTTGGTGGTTCCATGGAGAGAAGAGTCTCACCAGCTTTCCAGCTTATGGCTGGCTACAATCTTTGATCCTGAGATGTCTGCCTCCCAGGAGGTGTGAGCCTGAGCCAGTGCCACGGACCGGCTCTGTCGGGACGATGGAGGACACCTGGTGGAGGTAACTGGAACAGGTGGGGAGATGGCAAACAGACAACTCACACACAAGAGGAGTGAATGCTGAGTGCGATTTATTGCAGAGGATAACAAGCTTTTATAGCAAAAGTCTCCATGAGAAAGGGCAAAAAGTTACACAATCTTGTTGCAAGGCTTCGTTCTTGGGTGGTCACCAGCTGGTCGCCTGATCTTGTTTTTTGGATGACGAGTTATGACGATAGGCACTTGTTTTCGGCTTTACCTCTATTTTTAAGAAATACAATTGGTTTTGATGTTTATCACCTATTAACCATTAACCAGAGCATATGGGCAATGTGCTGGACAGAAAGGCATGAACTCTAGTACTTTATTATTATTTTTGTTTAGTTTTGTACTTTATGTGTTTTAAATCTTTTCTAAGCAATTGTGCTTCTTTGCCATTCTTTAGAGGGTCCCCAATTTGTGGCCAAAAATCATGATATTCAGTATACTTAGTTAAATCTGGCCATATATCAAATTGAAGCTCATAGTGTCTTCTCTGTAACCCTTTCACAAATTTTTTTACTCTTTTTCATAGAGGCCTTAACTGTCTCATAAGATCTTTCTTGTTTCTTTTTTTTGATAGTAAGCACTAGATCTAGCAAGTCTCTCAGTAAATAGAGAGTAATAGGAAGTTCTTTCTCCTAAGTAGTTTACCCAACGGTTGCCATCCTTATCATATACACCTGTAAAAGGCTATGAATCTGGGGGAAGTCATTGGGGTCCTCTAGATAATGGAGGATTCCACCGTTTTCTTCTGATAATCATTGCCACCTTCCATCTACCAACCTTTTAGGAATCTTATTTAGCTTTTGGTCTAAATATCCCTCTACATCTTTCTTATCTACAGGATATCTATATGGGTCTATTGTATATGTTTTAGGATTAAAGGGAAGTCTCCAATAGCCATGCACTCTTTCTGTTTTAGCCGTGCCGACAGCTTCTTGTAAATCTCTTACAAACAATTCCTGCTGCTGAAGTGATGTCATGAAACCCCCAATACTTTTATATTTACTTATGACTTGTCTAATAGCCTCCATAAGAGGGGCTTTTAGGGTAGCACTTAACTCTGGTGAGTTAGTCATATTCTTAGGACACTCATCGGATGTTGGAGTCGTCAACACTTCCAAGAAAGAGCCCTGAATAAGGGAACGTTGAGCATGAGTAAGTAGAACAAACAG
>NW_027204348.1:87500-110000 GCF_024711535.1 Dipodomys merriami
AAGGCTTCAGCAGTCCCTGAGTACAGACCCATGAACTGTCTCAATTAGGATCACATCCTACCCTCAAGAAGGTGGCACTACCGACATCAGACCCACTATAGAAAAACCAGTAAGCCTCTCACATATCTGGAATGTATCATAGTCCAACATAGCAGTTCTTAATGTACATACTGCTATGCGGAAAAGTTAGCCCCCTCTTTTTTTGTAGTTGGTCATGGGGTTTGAACTCTGGACCAGGGTGCTGTCCCTCAGCCCTTCAGCTGAAGGTGAGCAATATCCCACTTGAGCCACAGCACCAAATCCTGTTCTCTGGTGGTCCATTGGATATCAAGTCTCACAGACTTTTCTGCCCAAGCTGGCTTGGAACCATGGTCTTCACATTTCAGCCTTCTGAGTAGCTAGGATGACAGTTGTGAGCCACCAGAGGCTTCCAGCTTCACCTCGTCTTGCCACAATCTTCTTGCAACCCTTCACTTCAGACTTTGTCACCCAGCATCCAAATCTGTCCTTCAATGGAGAGAATACAGACACAATAATCCCACCCCTGCACCCATTTGCCCACTCCCTGCCTGCCGCAGTCCAAGTCCTCTTGAAGCTCTGGCTTCAAACTGGGGCAAACGGGGAGTTCTTAAAAATGTCTGTACATTGAAGCCAGCAGTTGGTCTCCCAAACAAAGCCTCTCCCACACACACACCTCCACCATTTTGCTTTCTTTCTTTTTTCAGTTGTGGGGCTTGAATTCTGGGCCTGGGTGCTGTCCTTGAGTTCTTCAGCTCAAGGCAAGCACTCTACTACTTGAGCCACAGCACCACTTCCAGTTTTCCAGTGGTCCGTTGGAGATAAGAGTCTCAGGGTCTTTCCTGCCCATGATAGCTTTGAACCATGATCCTCAGATCTCAGCTTCTGAGTACCTAGGATGACAGCCATGAGCTACTGGCACCTGGCCAAAGATAATTTTCCATCCTTTTCATCCTATCCCCTCAGGAGACAGATATCTGAGGACTACAGTTGGATTCCACCCATGGCACAAAGTCCATTAGAACTTTTTTTCTACAATTAAACTCCCAAAAAAGTTGGAAGTGAAGCTTTGGCTCAAATGGTAGAGTGCTAGCTTTGATCATCAAAGACAAGGGATAAAACCCAGTCCTTAGCTTCAAGCTTTTTCTAGCAAAGACCCACCTAAGAAAGGGAAGCAGGTTGGTACACGGGAGCTCAAAGTTCACACATAATACTCAGGACTCCCAGAACAGACCCCATCCGGCTCTGATTCTCTAGATTCTATGTCCTACATCATGGCAGTCTTAGATGGGACTGACCATGAACCAAGTTAGGATGTTGAAGTACAATCTCATACTGAGGATCCCTTGACCTTATCAAAGACTCAGGATCTCTCACTCTCCTGCCTTGACACTGGGCAGCAAGGTGAGTTGCAGTTATCCAACCACAGGATGTGAATATGAAAGGATTTCTCCGCCAGGGACTCCAACTGGATGGGCTCCAGGTCCCTCTATCTCTGAAAGAAATGTTCCTAGGTTGTGAGTATCCTCAAAGAAACAACCCTGCTCAGAGCCCAGTGCCTCTTGTTTTCCCATTAGCCTCTATCCAAGCCTGCCCCACCTTCAGTCAGCCCTTTCTGAATCCCAGATCTGCCATGTAGACTAAAGGTTGAGCCAGCAAAGAGACCCACCCACCTCTGCCTCTGAGAATGGCAGTCACGTGGTCCTAGTGCCCTCTACAGGAAGTCTCAAAGTAACTCAGGTCTCGACTCCTTCCTCATTCCCTGACTGTCCTGTGCCAGTGGCCCACTTACCTCTGTCTATGGTGGCGGAATAAACACCGGGAGTGTCATCTTCTGATTGAGCCAACGAAAGTCCCAGTCCCCAAGGATGTACTGAACAGGCATCCTGCAGTGGACAACAGCCAGGCAGTCAATGGTGAACCCAAGGTTCCAGGACTCTTAATAGAAGTGTGGCTGGGTCAAAGACTCTATAACTGGTGGTCTATATTGTCAGGAAAGGTCATGGCTCCAATGTCCTGAAACACCTGACCTGGGATCGTCCTACCTCTTCCCTCATCCCAACACCTCCCTGTCCCTTAGACAATTTCTTATTATCTGTCCAGGAAATAAACTTGCTGGGGCCGGGATAATTGAAACCTGGTGACCCCCCCCCCCCTGAGCCCTAGGTCCTTCCTGAGGCTGCTTCCCCGTGCAGTTGGTGACCACACAGCTCCTAGATGTCATGAAGTTGCTGAAGGGTCAGTGGCTTAATCCTACATACTGGCTTTAGGCTCTGAAATGTTACCCACAGAGATTGTGAGTGGTTGGCTTTCTTGATCCAGGGACTCCAAACCAAGGCTCGCATGCTCCCTTCTTCCTTCCTTTCCTCTTTTTTTCCCTTCATCCTTCCTTCCTCTCTCTCTGTTTCCTTCCTTTGTCTCACTCCTGGCCTTGAATTCAGAGCCCGGGTGCTGTCCCTTAGCCTTTTTACTCAAGGCGACCAGTCTACAGCTTGAGGTACACATCCATTTCTGGCATTTTCTTTTTGGTTGTTAGTTGGAGATAAGAGTCTTATAGTCTTTCCTGTCTGGGCCTTAAGCCTTGATCCTCCCATCTCAGGCTCCTAAGTAGCTTGGATGACAGGCATGAAGCCCCAGCATCCAGTTCAAACCAAGGTTTCTTCATGTGCTGTGGAACCAGCACCAGAACCTTTCATCATCTATGACCCCCACTCCCTTACCCCCTTGAGCATGGCGCATACTGTAACTCTTTGTTGGATTACTAAATGAGCATCTGTCTATGACAATATTATAGAAAAGTCCCATTCAATTCATGTAAGCATCCTGGGGCAGGGCGGGGGGAGGCAAAGCCTGATGTAGCTCTCCCACAGTTCTCCCTCGTCCCTCTTCCCACCCTCCTGATGCCACCGCACTTAACTGTTTTGGCTCCCAGGATGTGAGCCACGATGTGCTCGCTGGATTCTGGGGCCACTGGGATGCCTATCTGCTCAAAGATCTCTGTCCAGTGGCCAACCAACTCTGTGGCACTCCATGCCCCCTCAGGTGTGAATGAGGTTGCCGTGAGCTGAACCCCTGGCTCAAGTGGCCTCCTTTCCTCTCCGTGGGGCCAGACAGGATGGTCCACTATATCTGGCCCCAAGTTTCATGTTACAGAGAAAGGATTCTCGAGGCATCCCGGATCTCTAAATCTTCCACAGTCCATTGCAGGTGCTGAAAATCATCTCTGCTCACAGCTGGCAGGCTGGGGATGGTGAGGTCACTCTCTGCTCCCCATGACATCCTTGACTGTGGTGGTCACCCTGGAGAGAGCTGTAGAAGAATCAGCAGCTGCCAGAGAAAGGCAGTCAAGGCACGACATTCATAGCAGGAGACCATCTGGCTTGGGAACTCTGTGTGTGCCACTTTGAACTTCACTGTCTGACCGCTGAATTGGTTCATGTAATTTGACCCATGAACCCAAGCATTAGTGGAAATTGCCAGCTTCAAGAAAAAAAAAAACCTGGAAAAGGTGGCATATCACTTGTCCCAATCAAACTTAAAGGGTTCCAAAGTCAGTGGTCCCCTTTTCCTTCCAGACAGCCTACAGCAGGTTACAGAAACTGGCATTCAGAGAGCTCTAGCTAACTGCCACAGTATGATACCGAACAGGCTCCAGGAGGGGAAACTTGCCTACCACTGTCCAGCTGGAAATGGCCCAGGTGGGACACAGATTGGAGACTGCAGGACTCTAGGGAGGACTACACATGGATGCACTGCCCCAGGAGGGAATCCACGCCACCAGAGGGGGCCCAGAGCTCCCTGCCCAGATGCCCATAGACACCGTCAATGTCCTGGGTAAGGTTCTCCTCTCATCCTTGGTTGTGGTGAACCATCTGCCATGTTACACCGTTCACCACTCCCCAGACTCCTAGCTTCACAGCCCTTGCCCTACTCCCACCCATCTCATTCCTTAATTATGTTTGGCAGGCACATTCCCAACCCTTGAATTAGCTCCAACTATACACATGAGAGCAGAGTGTCTGGCTGGAAGAGTGTGGCTGTGGTCACATTGGCCTCACGAGCCTTCTGGCTGAAGACAGGACAGGTGTCCACTCTGTTCTGTGGTTCACACAGGCTTCCTAGGGAGTCCATGCAGGTCCAGCAGCTACTGTGGCTACAAGAAAGTGGAAGAGGGAGGTGGAAAGAGGTGGAAAGGAACATATACTGAAACCTTCCCCAAAGGAGCCATGAAATGGTGAAGGAGAAAACAAAAATTGTGGCTGAGCTCATACTGGGCATTATGAAAAAAGAACAACAAATACACACATACACACAAATAAACTGCTTTTGCTCTTTTTAGACATGATGACTTAAATATACTTTCATTTTTCTCATCTCCTAATCTCCCAACACACACAAACACACACACACACACACACACACACACACACACACATACACACACACACACACACACACACACACACACACACACACATCTAAACTGGTCACAAAAGACTCACCATGCTGCACCTGCAATTTGCCAACTGATCACTGATCTGAGCACAGTCAGGCTGTACGAGGAGAAAGATGATCGATATCTCCCTCCCTCCCTCCCTCTCTCTCTCTCTCTCTCTCTCTCTCTCTCTCTCTCTCTCTCTCTCTCTGTCTCTCTCTGTCTCTCTCTGTCTCTCTCTCATACACACACACACACAGAGAAAGAGAGAGAGAGAGAGAGAGAGAGAGAGAGAGAGAGAGAGAGAGAGAGAGAGAGAGAGAGAGAGAGAGAGAGAGAGAGAGAGAGAGAGAGAGATTCAGAGCAGTGCCTCTCCTGAGTTTTTTAGTTCCTCATCTGGGCAATGTACAAGCTCGAGCATGGCAGTTCCCTTGTCAGAACCAGGGGCTCCCATCCAAGGGGATCACTGCTCTAATAATGCAGAGCTACCCTGCCTCTGGCTTTACCAAGGGCCAGACCCTTCCATTGGGAACAACCAGCCTTGACTCCCCATTCACCAAAACCCTAGGCCCGGACACTAGGTGAAGGAATCCCGAGACAAGTGACTCCTCAGAGCCTGGACAAAAACAAATCAGGCAGTCCTGGTGCCTCCAGAGAGGTGTCTGACTTGGGGTGGGAGCGTTGTTGGGGAATTTGATGGGGTCTTAAAGGCTACATACATGGATGGTTTGCCTACTTCCAGCCTAGATGCTTCTGGGCTAACTGGCGGATTCTTGGGGAGGACTAGGAGACCAGAAGGACCAGGAACACCAGCAGAAGCTCTCAGAGCTGGGAAATGTGATCACCCTGTGAGTACTGTTGACAGCTGGGGGGGCAGGATAGGTGTGTGTGTATCAGAGGGGGTGTGTTTCTCCCAGATAGTCACCCTCTGAACCCCTGTGCCCTCACCTCCCTAGTGGGTTCTTCTGGGACCCTCCTCAGGTGAAAGGGTGACCTAGCACAGAAGACAAGGGCTCACACAGCAAGGGGGTCCTATCCCCTGCATCCAACACCCCCCACCCCCAGCAAAAAGGAAAAGACCCGAGAAGGCAGGTGTGGAGGTGACACCCACCCCCCCTCTCCTGGGGCACATTTGTGGCAGAGCCAGGGTGGACTGTGGGGTGCAGAGGAGGTGCAGGCAGGATGGGAGAGAGTAGGCTGGAGGTGGGGGTCTGGGTCTGCGGGGGAGGGGGGATGAGGGGGTGAGGAGGTTCGCTGGGGGTGGGAGTCACCAGGTGTGGTCCCATGGGCGGCCACTCACACGTGCTGCTGGGAGAAGCTGTAGGCAATGGTTCTGGGTACACCCAGGCCCGGAGTGCAAGGACCAAGGGCAGGGACCAGGTCGGGCCTCATGCCAGGCAGGGACCCACCATCTCTGCTGGGAGATTGCTTAAGGGGCCGCCGATCAGAGCAGGCAGAGCCATATTTTAAACTCGGTGCTGCTGGGAGGGGGCAGGGGCACCTGCACGGGGCTGTGCTTTCTGCTACCCCTGCCTCAGCTGCCATCACCACCACCACCACCTCTGCCTCAGCTGCCTGCTTCTGCTGCCTCCACCACAGAAGCCACCACCGTGCTTCCCATGCCAGGACCTCAGATTCAGGGCAGACATGGCCACCATGCCCTGTGGGGCTGCCCACAGTGATGTGCCTGCCTCGCTGGCTCCAGGTGCTCTGTGTGTCCAGGACTGCACTTTGATTGCAGCAGCTGCCAGCCACTGGAACGGCTTCCCCTTGTGCTTGTGCTTGCTCTTCTCTCTGCTCTTTCTCTCTCTGCCCCCACTCCACTCCTGGGCCACCACACAGGCGTGCCTGCTCCCCCCCATCGCTGCCACCGCAGTGCACCCCAGGGCCCCACCCCCTCCTCTACTTGGCCATGCCCACTCCTCCCTTAGGCCATGCCTCCTACCCTTAGCTGCAATCACAGCCCTGACTGGGCTCTAAGGCTACCAGGCCATGGCAATTGCATCATCACCTCAGCTCAGCACGCTCCCCCAACCCCAGTACCTTTCCCAGGGATTGAATCTCCCCTGAGCTCCACTCCTGGAGGAGACTCTCCTCCATCCTCCTTCACTCCACACACTAAGAACGTGCATGGTGACCCTTGTGTGTGTGTGTGTGTGTGTGTGTGTGTGTGTGTGTGTGTGTGTGTGTGTGTGTGTGTGTGTGTGTGATTGTTGGGGATAACTTCCTCTCAAGGACTCAGAACATAGCACTCTTTGGGATGACACACAGCACACTTCCAAAAACAGCACAAAGCACCCTGTGTAAAGGACTCAGCACACAGTTCCCTTTGAAGGACTCAGCATATAGTACCCTGTGTAGAGTACTCAGCATACAGCACCCTTTGAAAGAGGGAGTCCATAGCTTGCAGTGTAAAGGACTCAGCACATTGCATGCTTTGAAAAACTCAGCACATAGCACAGTTTCACAGGGGCTCATTAGACAGCACCCTCTGTGTTAAGACTCCACACATAGTCCTTTGAAAGGCTAAGTACAAAGCACCCTTTGTAAATCACTCATTGCATAGCACCCTTCAAAGAACTCAGCACATAGAAGAATTTTGAAGGTTTCAGCACATACCGCACTATGGCAGGACTCAGCACATACCACACTGTGGAAGCACTCAGCACACAGCACCATTTGAAGGACAATACTGAGCACCCTGTGTAAAGGACTCAGCACACAGCACTCAAAAAACTCACCTCATCCCTCTCTTCTCAAGAGCTCAGCACATAGCAGGACCCTTTCAGATGAATTAGCACACCACACCTTTTGAAGGACTCAGCATACAGTACATTGTGTAATGGACTCAGCACACAGCACCCTTTGAAAAACTCAGCACTGCCCACTCTTCTCAGGGGCTCAGCACAAAGCACCCTATGCGATGTCTCAGCAAACAGCACCTTTTGGAGGACTCAGAACAAAACCCCCATGTGGGAAAGACCCAGAAAATAGCACCCTTTGAAGGACTCAGTACATAGCTGTATGTCACAGGTTCAGCTTTCATTAGAATTAAGGTGCTTTCTTCAGTATCCCCATTCTTCAGAAACACTTCACAAATCCTACTAGTTCACATTTAGCCAACCTGTGTTTTATGGGGGAGGGTCAGCTGGGGGTCTTGAACTCAAAGTTTGGCGGCCCTGTCCCTGAGCTCTTTGGTTCAATGCTAGAGCTCTACCACTTGGAGGCACAGCTCCAATTTTGGTTTTTTGGGTTGTTCTTTGACAGGACTTATGGTTATAAGGAAGGCCAAGTTAGGGTGTCTGTGGGCAAAGGCTCTTAGCTCAGCCTGGAGCTGACCTCTCTCTTTCTTGTGCCCTTGGGAAGCTAGGCCTCCTGGAGCTCTCTTGGCCTAGGGTGGAACAGACTTGCTCTGGCATCAGCACTCAGGGTGAACAAAAGTCAGCTTGGCCCTGGTCACTTCTTAAAATTGAACTTTAGAGGACAATAGCATGGGGCTGCATGTCCCGCATCTGACCACCAGGGGGCAGGAGTGTCCCGCCATAGGGATTCTACCTGTGAGTTGTGTTACTCTTGCTTCCCTGGGGTCTCCATCATGCTTCCAAGTCACCCTGGACAGGAAAATCCTTGAGACTCTTACCTACAATTAACAATCGAAAAGCAAGTGGGGCTGTGGCTCAAGTGGCAGAGCAGTAGCCTTGAGCAAGAAAACTCAGAGATAGAGCCTAGGCCCTGAGTTTATACACACACACACACACACACACACACACACACACACACACACACACACCACATGCATGGAAAATCAGAGATTTCTACATCGCAATCTTTGGGTATTCTCTACTTTTCCCCCACTAAGCCTGGTGGCTGCTGGCCTAGGTGTCTGATGCATACACCGCTACCTGGCATCTTTAATTTTGGGAACAGAATGGGTAGAAGGTTATCCTTCTCCGATCCCAGCTCCTTGATTGGGTCATGTTCTATCCAGGCCCTTTGGGGCTCCTTTACAAAATTGCCAAGATGCCTTCAAAAGTCATCACATACTGGGCACTGGTGGCTCATGCCTGGCATCCTAGCTACGCAGGAAGCTGAGATTTGGAGGATCACAGTGCCAAGATAGCCTGGGCAGAAAGTGTGTGACACTCTTATCCTCGATGAACTGTCAGAAAACAAAAGTGGTCCTGTGGCTCAAATGGTAGAGTGCCAGCCTTGAGAATAAGAGCTCAAGGACAGTGTTCATGGCCAACAACAAGGAGAGGCTTTGCATGTTGGCTTTGGGATTGGCATTGGCCAAATATAATTGGAATTTTCAAGTGCTCCACGACAAAGCAGTGCCTCCTTTAGTCCTGTGCTGGTCCATCTTGTCTCACCCCCTGGTCTTGTCCATGTTTTGGGTCAGCATGGCTCTGGATGGAAGGGAGGGCTCCAAGGAGGAAGATCCCAGAGCAATCACAGCATCTCCTTCTGCCATGCTCACCCTGCTGCTTCTGCTCTTTGCCACAGACCTTCTTCCTGGAATCCATCCATGAGGTCATCACCTCAACATAGAGGTGAGTGGTGGGTTTGGCCTAACTCAGGGCAGTCAGAGGTGGAAGTAGGTCTGGGATTAGGAGCTTCCACCCTGGGTGTGGGCTGAGCCCAGGGTTGACCTTTATTTCATCCTGAGCCTTGCAGTGGTGGGAAGACAGTGTAGACTCCACATTGAGTCAGGTAAATTGGAATCTGGGGGAGGATGTGGGGCTCAGGGGGCCACTATTAATAGTCCTCTCTTGGTACTCCCCTCTCCCTCCCTCATCCCTCAATGGTAGAAGAGAAACTTCAAGTAAGGGTTTGGGAATAGGGGGCGGAGAAGTATTTTGGTGTGAACCAGAAGTGCTTCATATTAATCCTAGCCCCTACTTCTTATTTTTCTGAGGAATGGCCATATGGGTTAGGGAGGGATGAATCATCCTAGCTGAGAATGTGGCTCAGTGATAGAGTGGTCACCTAGCATGACTGAAGCCCTCGGCTTGATTCCACACAGAAAAAGTTGGAAGGGGAAGTGGGGCTCAACTGGTTGAGCACCAGCCTTGATCAAAAAGAGCTCAGGGACAGTGGCCAGGCCCTTAGTTCAAGCCCCAGGACTGGAAGAAAAAAAATCTTTGTTGGAGGCTTTTTTCCCCTTTGAAAACAATTTATTCTTTGTGATAAGCATAACATGGGTCCCTTCCCTCACCACCAATGGGCCATTAGATGTCCCTTGAACTTGGGCCACCTCCAGGCAGCCTCTACCCTACCTGACTCCCAGTTTAACCTTCCCATCACCCAGCAGATGGAGGCCTGAGAGAAGGCCACCTGACCACCTAATTCCGGTGGCTTCTAAGGCTTTTGAGAGTCAGTAAGTCATATGGAGAGTCATTATCTGCATCAGTCTACAGAAGAAAGAGAGGGAGTGCTCCTCACCTGAGCTGTGGGCAGATCTGTATCTGGGGCATCTGCAGCAAGATATGCTCCTTGGGGGAATCCTCTATGGTGACAAGAACCCTGACGTATCCTCTGGCAGTTTCCACGCTGTCTTCAAGTTGCAATTCTTCAAAACCTTTCTGCTCCTCCCTTATTTCACCCACCACAGGCCCTGATGCATCTGAAGCAGCTTTGGTGGTGGGGCTCAGCCTGTGTTGCATCTGGAGCCTGCTGTCCATGCCTTCCTCTGTGAGGATCAACAGCAGCTCCTGTAGCACTCTCATCTTCTCCATCTTCTCCTGGAACATCCAGCACACACACTCGGCTTTCTCCCAAAACAGCTCATTCAGGACCAACATCTGCTATTTACACACCACGAGGGACTCCTCAATTGTTTGGATGTGTGCTGACAGCTGGCTGCATTGATGGTGGAGCTCACCTGCTGGATTCTGGAAGTCCACCTCATCAGGCAGGTTGTGGATGAATCAGATTTTCTTCTTGGACCCCCATGTGTCCCGCTTCCCATCCCCATGATTGCTGTGGTGGCAGCTCATGGGGCAGGTGGCTGTAGCTCCAGCTCAGTCTGGCACTGAGCTGCCAGTAGGGCCAGGTGCCTGCAGCTGGCCCACCGCTCCTGTAGTATGATATCCCCCCTGTTGATCTCAGCCTCAGTGTGTTAACAGAGCCTCATCCATCTACCAGGCAACATGGAATGTGGGCATAGCCACAATTCTTGTATCCCATTGGTCAGAAAGAATCATGAAATAATGGGGGTGTGGCCAGAATCCTGTGATGCAGGCAGAATGGGCAGAGTTAAGATGATAGTGGCTCCCCCAGCCCCTTTCCTAGGGAACTCTGTTCAATTCAGTTGGGCCAAGAGGGTGACCTGCTTGAGCCGGATGGCTGTACAGATTGTTGTGTATGTCCATTTGTTGCTAGTTTTGGACCTTGAACTCAGGATCTGGCACAGTCCCTGAGATGCTTTTGCTCAAGGATAGCCCTCTACCACTGGAGCCACACGGCTCTACTTCTGGCTTTGTTGGCATTGAAGTTGGACAGGGGTCTCAAGGACTTTCTGGTGTAGAGTGACCATGATCCTCCTATCACAGCCTTGTAAGTATCAAGGAGGAGCCACTGGTGCCTGCCTCATCATTGGTTTTGCTGATGTTCTTGGACACACCCTTGAGTTCCCTATCCTCAGGTTTAAGTGGTGGGAGCTGGAGCCCACATTTGGAATCCTGTTCCTGCCACTTCCAAATGCAGGAGATCCTAAGAAACTCATTCCTATCCATATAAATACCAATGGAATGTGATGTATGTTTTGATTGAATGGGCAGTTCTTGCATGATTCTAGGATAAAATTATACACGATTGTATTCTAGCATACTGATCAATTTTAATTAATACTTTATGAAGCATTTAAACAATCACATTCATTAAATGGAGGCAGAATGAAATACCGAAGAATTGGGCATCACATAGTATAGAGATGCCATTTTTTCTGCCCGGACTTTCTTTACTTAATTGCTATATAACATTTTCTGAATGTACTTTGGCATATGCAAGTAGGATATATTATACTTGATCTGGAAATCAATTATTCAAACTTTTTTTTTATCAAAAATGCTTATAGCACAATAAAGAGGTAAATCCAAATTATGTATATTTGAAGACAATGCTTGGTTAGTCCTCTTCTCACATTACCCATTCCCTTCTTGAGAATAATACACATTGTAAGGAAATGCTTAGAATGTTTTGGAGAAATAGGTTGACTTTAAACAAGAGTTACTCTATGTTGCATTTTGTTTACTTTATATCTAGAAAAGCTAAATTCTTACCTTGTCATTTTCCTTAGGCTTTATATTCAGGTTTAATCTCTGATGGGCAACAGATAAAGATATAAACATTTTTTAACAGTTGTTAAATTTAGGCTGAGGAATCTAGGTACAATTATGCTCATGCAGATAGGCCTCATCAGTCATGAGACCATGATACCAAAATGTTAACCAATGCTTATTGGTGTCATGCTTATGACATTTTGTGTATTATAAACAGTGGTGATTACTATTTATTTTGTAATCAACATCATTTCATGGGTTAGGAATTGATGTGAGACATTATACTCAGAACTATATTGAAGGAGGAATCCAAAATTAGTTACCAAGATATACACTTAACGCAATGTTTTTAAAATGCAAGCAAAAGAAATAATTTATGAAAAAGTCAACATTTACAATAAGTACAGAATCAGTATGATTGATATTTTCTTTTATCCCAGTTGCAATACTGCTTGCATGATGACTTTTCTGGTTATATGTTTAGTTAGGTCTTGATATTTAGTTGAAGTTCTGTTTTTTCATATATTCATTTGTCAGATCAAAGAGAAAATTAATTCCATGCCAGAGCCAACATCCATAATAATGTTACAGTTGTATCCTGCTACTTTGCCAAAGTTTCAAATGAGCATGAATATCTTGGGTCTTTTTTGGATCTAACTAAATATGTATGCAATTTTGTCAGTAGTAGAAAGATTTTTTGACCACCCTTTATTAAACTATTATTTTCCAGAAACAACTACTCTCTTTTCATGAGAGTAGTTGTTTTCAGGTCGTGGGGCCTGAACTCTGAGCCTGAGCACTGTCTCTCAGCTCTTCAGGTCAAGGCTAGTGCTCTACCACTTGGGCCACAGCACCACTTCCGGCTTCTTTATTTTTGCTTATGTGGTGCTGAGGAATCGAAACCAGGGCCTCATGCATGCAAGGCAAGCACTCTACCACTGAGCCACCATACCAGCCCTTTTCATGAGATTTTTAATGTCATTTATTTCCTTTAAATAACCCACATTCTGTCTGCTGCAAAGTGTAATTTGGAGTAGTTTAAAATTATGTACACTCAGGTACACTGCTCAGATTCTACTATTTGCCTATTTTGTTCTTGTTAAATCAGTAGGATGTAGGTTTCAATATGGATACTATTAGACTTATTCATTGCATTTCTGAATTTTTTAAGATGTCATGATTTTTGTTATTTTATTCTCTTAAATATATTCAGATCTCACTCCACTTACAGTCAGATTTCTTTTAAACAGTTTGATCCATTCAAGGGATTTGCTATATTAGGTTCATCTAGATGAATTTAATTACAAATGAACACAACTGTATTTCTGAGACACAGTTATCTTTATGGTTCTAGTCAAGGGTAACATGTATTTGAGGTTTTTGTGCTTAAAAATAACTGGGCACAACATGTTTTTGTTCCTGAGGGCATTCTAATTTGTTGGTTGTTTTTCCAGCTGTGGTGACTTCAACATATGTGTGCATTTTATTTCAATTGTTTTGTGTCTATATTTTGTTTCATATAACAGAAAGTACCAAAAAAATAAGTGATTTAGAACTTTTTGAAATAGAGTTTCTAAGGGAGACACTTGAAGTTTTGTGACATCTGGGACCGGATAGGTCTTGTTAGTGGAGGGGGTAGTAGAATAACAGAGACATTGACATGATTAGAATTCTTCCTCTTATTGCCTCACTATTTCATGTAGTAATACTTCAAAGTCTTTAGTGGAAAGAAAATAATTTTGTTTGTATGAACTCAGAATTTTTGCTTTAATTGGGACACACTACACATTTATAATTGATTTTAACTCTAAAACCTTCTTTCCTTCTTTTAAAATTACAGATGTGAATTTATAATGGTAAAATAGCATCTACTAATTTATATTAAATAATCCAACCTATTTTCGCTTCACACTATATGTAATATAGACTGTAATAATCATGAGTAATATAGTATGTAATAACTGACTTTGGGGTAAGTCAATTACAGTGGATTTTGTGAGATACTGAGTAATAGTAAAAATTATATTTGATTCTATTAAAAAGTTCACAGTTACATCTAAAAATAACTCATAGTTATAAACTAATGCTAAAAAGTAAGATTGCTTATTGGAAAAACCAGAAGTTTCAATAAGCTTGCTTTTTAAATATTGACTTGGATCTGGGCTTTGGTTGCTCATGCCTATAATCCTAATTACTCAGGAGTCTGAGATTGAGATAGTGGTTCAAAGCCAGCCTCAGCAGAAAAGTCTGTGAGACTCTTATCTCCAATATCCCACTTGAAAACTAGAAATGGCACTGTGGGTCAAATGGTACAGTGGTATAGATGAGCTGAAGAACTCATTGAAATCTGCAACCAGGCCCATAGTTCAAGCCCCACGACCACCAAAAAAAATTGACATGGATTTTACTTTATTATTTCATGATTTTTTTATTGTGAAAATACATATAGAGGGGTTAAAATTACATGAGCAAAGTAATGATTACATTTCTTATCAAACATTGTTTCCCCCTCCTTTGTTTCCCCTTACCATTCTTTCCCATCTTCCCCGCAAAGCAACCCAGGCACCAAAGTTCTAAAGTTCATTTTCCGACATAACTTGTTGTATATCTGATTGTTGCATGGGACCACCTGTATCCCTATTTAAACAACTTGTTTTTCCCTTCCCCTCCACAAATTATAACAACATCAAATACAGTGAAAACAAGGGTTATGTCATGGGGGAGGGACATACAAAGCAACAAAGAAATCATCTTATAAATATCATAAAAAAAACACTACCAAGAGAAAAAACATTTGAGTCCTTATCTTTGGTTCATTTCGCCCAACATAAACTTATCTGATCATTTCTGCTTGTCCATTGTAGCATCCTCCTTTGTTTCCCCTTCCCATCCCACCCTTCCCACGCCCCCCCAACCAGCGCTCCCACCCCACCAAAGTTGTAAAGTTCGTTTTCGACATAACGATTTATTCATCTCATTGTTGCAATAGGTCCACCTGAATACCTATTTAAACGATTTGTTTTTCCCTTCCCCTCCACAAATTATAACAACATCAAATACAGTGAAAGCAGAGGTTATACCATGGGGAGGGACATACAAAGCAACAAAGAAATAATCTTATAAATGTGTTAGAAACAATCACATGAAAGAAAAAAAAAACATTTGAATACATATCTTAGGGTTCATTTCCCTAACATCAACTTATCTGACCTTTTCTGCTTGACTCAGACATATACTAGTTATTGCAAATAAGGGAAATCATGGGACCTAAGTTTCATTGGGCCTGGCTTACTTCACTTAATATAATTTTTTCCAAGACTTTCCATTCCCTAACAAATGGGGAAATGTCATTCTTTCTGATGGAGGCATAGAATTCCATTGTGTATATATACCACATTTTCTTCATCCATTCATCTACTGAGGGGCATCTGGGTTGGTTCCATATCTTAGCTAGGGTAAATAAGGCTGCAATAAACATAGTCATGCTGGTAGCTTTAGTGTGGTCTTGTTTGTGAACATTTGGGAAAATGCCCAAAAGTGGGATTCCTGCATCATAAGGGAGCTCTATGTGGAGTCTTTTGAGGAACCTCTTTACTACTTTCCAAAGTGGTTGAACAAGTTTACACTCCCACCAACAATGCAGTAAGGTTCCCTTCTGTCCACATCTGCTCCAGCATCTGTTGTTATTAAAGTTCTTGATTATAGCCATTCTAACTGGGGTGAGGTGGTATCTCAATGTGGTTTTGATTTGCATTACTTTTATGGCTAGAGAAGTTGAGCATATCTTCATGTGTCTAATGGCAATCCTTCTTTCCTCTTCAGAGAAATTTCTCTGTAAGTCTTTAGCCCACTTATTTATTGGGCATTTGTTTCTTTGAAAATTTGTTGTTGGGGAATTTAATTTTTTGAGTTCCAGTTATATTTTTGATATGAGACCCTTGTCTGTTGTATGGCTAGTGAAGATCTCCCAATCCGTGGGCTTTCTATTGATCTTGCTAGCTATGTCCTTTGCCATGCAGAAGCTCTGCAATTTCATGCAATCCCATTTGTCCAACCTTTCTTTTATGTGTTGTGTTTCTGGGTCTCTATTAAGAAAATTTCGGTCTGTGCCAAGAGACCTAGGGTTTCTCCTATTCCATCCTGTAAAGTTTTTAGAATGTCTGTTTGACTACGAGGACTTTGATCCATCTGGAGCAGGGTGATATATAAGGATCTAGCTTTAGTTTTCTACAAGTAGTTAACCAATTTAGCCAGCACCATTTACTGAAGAGCCTGTCATCAAGTTTGTAATATAACAACGACATATACAATTTCAATTTCTTCTATGTCACTATGAGGATACTGTAATAACCAGTGGAGCCAGAATTATCTGTGGGAGCCATTAATCTTTGTAAATTCTTGGTCTGGCCCACCGGAGAGTGTGAGGAATGCCATCAAAGGTGAAGGTGTCAAGCCTCACTTGGTGAGCTGTCAAGAAGTGATTGAACATTGGGCAGTTTGGGAAGTGATGGTTGAAAACAGGCAGAAGACCCGTTGGAGTGAGGAGAGGTACAACCTATATATAAGTTGCATTTTCAGAGCATTGGAAGGGGATATAAAAATGAGAGCTACCTGGATGGAAGAAAGTGGTAAGACAGCAGGAAGGGAAAAACCTGAGAAGAGGGAAGCAGAAAAGTGGTCATTAGGGAAGAGTAGTGTAGGCCTGTGGAGACTGGAGAGGCCTGAAGAGAAGAAGGAAATGGTGGAAGGGAAAAAGAGAAAGACCAGAAAGGAATGACAGGTCTGTAGTGAAGGAGGGAGTAATGGAAAAGTTAAAAGCCTTGCCCATTGAGGTTTGGAGCTTTGGAGATCATAATTTTTTGGCTGGTGGTTTGCAGACCAATTAAGATAGGGCGGGGCTGCCATTGGAGGTCTGAGGTTTGGTGGTCAAGGCTGATCTTGGACCTGGTTATCCAGTCCAGGATAAGGTAATCACAGTCTCCTTTCTAGTGTAAATTGGATTATTATATTAAATGTAACTCAATGGTTTGTCTCCTTGCCTTAGAGGTAATAAGTATGCGAGTTCACAGAAAAGAACTTGAAGTCTCAAAGGCCGTGAATTTTTTAAGATGTGATGTGGCCATAATAGGTTTGTAAAAGCACAATGGGACAGTGAAATAACAATGCCAATACCACAATATCATCTCAAAATAATGCTTTGATACCCCAATTAGTTGTTGATACCATTCTCGTGATGAGGTCACAATAAGTTTGTGATGTCACAATAGGTTCATGATGTCAGAGTGGCATGGGATATCTCAAATGTCATTAATTGATAATGAATATATGAGTTCAAAAAGGGACTGTAATGTCTCCAAAGGCATGTTTTGTCACAAATGTGATGCCGTTCTAACAGCTTTGTGATGTCACAATGTGACACAATGGTCATGACATCTGGCAGTATGATGTCATAAGGGATTTCTGATATCACATGTCATACCAGAAATATGAGATTGAAAACAGATTATGAGCTCACAAAGGCCCTACTATATGACAATGGCAGCATGTCACAAAACTTACAAGGACAGGACTGGTTGTGAAGGCACAGCAGGTTAATAATATCACAATGGCAATGTGATGTCACAAAGGATTGTGATATCACATTGGTTATATGGTCAAATGGGTTTCTGAAACAGAGTGAATTCACAGAATAGGCCTTCACACTGTTAAGTCATAACAATGTCACTGTGATTTATAATGCTATGATGCCATTGTTTTTTAGTGATGTCACAATGAGCTGATGGTGTCATAATGACAATTTGATGTCACTGCTGATTTATGATGTTACAGTGGTTATGAGGTCACATTATGTTTCTGATATCAACACACATGTCAAATTTGAAATAGAATGAAAAAGCCGGGCGCCGGTGCCTATAAACCTAGCTACTCAGCAGGCTGAGATCTGAGGATCGCAGTTCAAAGCCAGCTCAGGCAGGAAAGTCTATGAGACTGTTATCTCCAATGAAAACCACTAGAAAACCAGAAGTGGCTCTGTGGCTCAAGCGATGGCGTGCTCACCTTGAACTGAAGAACAGGGACAGCACCCAAGCCCAGAGTTCAAGCCCCAGGACCGAAAAAAAAGATTAAAAACAGGCATTCATAATCTTATTATAACATCACAATGGTAGTGTGATCTCATAATGCTATCTTGTCATTGTAGATTTGTGATGTCAAAAGTAGTTGATGATGCGATAATGACAATATTATGTCACAAAGGGTTTGTGATGTTACAATGGCATGTTTGATATCAATTGTCAGTTCACAATGAGGTTATAGTTACACAAAGGGACTGTGATATCACAAAGGCCATGTGTTTTTTCAAAGATGCTAAGAGGTCCTAATAGGTTTGGGATGTCACAATGTGATAGTGATTGTCAAATGGCAATGAAAGCTCACAATGGGTTTGTGATGTCACATTGGTGATGAAATCAAATAATTTTGTGAAGTCACATCTCATAATCACATGTCGAATTTCAGTTGCTACTATTTCACAATGAGGATATGAGTTCACAGAAGAAGACTGAAGTATTAAAGGCTATGAATTTTCTAAAATGCTGTGAAGACACAGTAGGTTTTTGAAAACACAGTGGAACAGTGACATCACAATGGCAATGTCAAGTTGCAATATGATGACTTCGTAATGTTTTGATATCACAATTGGTGATGCAACATTGGTGATGAGTTTACAAGAGGTGTGTCACAATGTCACAATGGGTTGGTGATATCAAAATGACACATGTGATCTCAATTGTCATTAAACCACAATGAGTATATGAGCTCACAAAGGAACTGTGATGTCTCCAAAGGCATGCGTTGTCACAAAAGTGATGAAGTCCTAACAGGTGTGTGTTGTCAGAATATGACAAAATGCTCATAACATCTATCAGTGTGATGTCACCATAATCAAGATGTCACATTGGATTCGGGTATCACATTTCATACCTGGATTGGGTATGAGAGGATTGGAATTTCATATTGGGTTAGTGATATCACTATCGAAATATGGAGTCATGCAGGGATTGTGCTACCACAATGGCTATTAGATCACAATGTGTTTCTACTATAATAGGTTTGTGCTGTCACAATTGGTTGGAAACGTCACAATGGCATGCCGGGTCTCAAATGTCATTAATTCGCAATGAAAATATGAGTTCACAAAGGGACTGTGTTGTCTAAAAAGTCATGTCATTGGCACAGATGTGATGAAGCCCTAACAAATTTGTGAGTTCACAATGTGACACCATGTTATTGATGTCTATCAATGTGATGTCACAATGTTCATGTCAGAGTCAATTTCTGATATCATATGTCATACCTGAAATACTATGAGTTTGAAAACAGATTATAAGCTTACTAAAGGCCTAAAATATCCTAATGGCAGCATATCACAAACGTTATGACTAAAAACTCATGGTCTTTGGAGCTTTTCTTTCTTTGAAATTGTTTCCTCATTGTGAACTAGTAGAAATTGAAATTGGACATGTCATTGTGATATTACAAACTCATAATGACATCACAAACTCATTGTGACCTTATCACCACTGTGACATCACAAAACCATTGTGACATCACATTGCTGTTGTGCCTTCACAATCACATTGTGACATCACAAAGCTATTGTGAACTCTTGAGATGTACAAGTTGTTATGTCGAAAACGAACTTTACAACTTTCATTGGGAGGGGAGAGGGGGAGCGGGGAGGATTGGGTGGGGGGCAGGTGGAGGAAGGGAAGGGATGGGAAGGGTAAACAAAGGAGGAGACTACAATGTTTGATAAGAAATGTACTCATTATCTTGCCCATGTAATTGTAACCCCTCTGTACGGTATTTTCACACACACACAAAAAAACATGAAAAACAAAAAACAACACATGACCTCTGTGGCATCACAGACCCTTTATGTACTCATATCTTCATAGTGAACTAATGAAAATTGTTATCACACATAGCATTTTATCATCACAAATACTTTGTGCAATAATTATGACTGTGAAATCACATTGTCATCATGACACCACCATTTATTGTGACATCAGCAAACCCCAATGACACCATGCCATATTTTTCTTTTTTTTCTTCTGTGAGTTTTTTTTATTGTAAATACAGTGTACAGAAGATTACAGTTACATGAGCAAGGTAATGAGTACATATACTATCATCATTGCTGCCTTGACATCACATTGTCATTTTCATGTCATAGACCCATTTTGAATGCCTATCTTTGATTTCATTCTATCTGAAATGTGCCATCTGCATTGATATCAGGAAACCATTGTGAACTCATAACCTTTGTGACATCTAAATCTCTTTGTCACAGCACATTGCCTTTGTTATATCACTAACCCAATGTGACATCAAATACCTCTCCTGTTCTCATAATTTTGTGACATGCCATTGTGATATCTTAGGTCCTTTGTGAGTTGAAAATCTGTGTTTGACCTCGTATTTCAGATATGACATGAGATATCTAAAATCCTGTGTAACATCATGATATCACACCACTGGACATCATAACCATTACATCACTTTGTGACATCTCAGACCTGTTAGTTCTTCACCTTTTTGACTACATATGCTTTGCTGACATCAGAATCCCTTCCCAAACTCATATACTCATGGTGTGTTAATGACAATTGAGATCCCACATGCCATTGTGCCATCACCAACCCCTTGGGACATCTCAAATCTATTGCAACCTCCTCATCAGTATTGCATCACCAATTGTGACGTCAAAACATTCTTATAACAGTATGGTGAGATATCACATTGTCATTGTGAAATCACTGTCCCATTGGGTTTTCACATAGTATGACCTCATACTATGGAGCTTCTTCTATCACCTGGTATCCTCATATTGAATTATGAGTCATTGAAATTTGATATATCATTCTGATATTACAAACAAACTGTGACATCACAAAATCATTGTGACCTCATCACCACTGTGACATGAAAAACCCAATGGGATATCTCATTTCCATTGTGACATTATGGATCACATTGGGCCATCCCAAACTTATTATGACTTCTTACCACCTTTGAAAACACACATGGCCTCTGTGACATCACAGAACCTTTTTCTATACATATCCTCATGAGGAACTAATGAAAACTGACATCAGATATACCATTGAAACATAACAAATCCTTTCTGACATAATCATAATTGTGACATCATGTTGCTATTATGACACCATCAGCTCATTTTGACATGTAAAACTACAATGACATCATAGCATTGTAGCATCACATTGTCATTCTAATGTCATAGACACGTTGTGTTTGCCTATTATGTTATTTGATTCTATTTCTAATGTGGCATGTTGGTTGATACCAGAAATCCATTGTGAGTTCATGACCATTGTGATATCACGGTGCCTTACTAGCATCACATTGCGAGTGTGATGTCACATTGCCAAATGGATGTCAAAAAGGGATTTTGATGTGACAATGGTTATGACATCACAATGAGTTTCTGATATTAACCCACATGCCACATTTCAAATACAATGAAATCACAGATTTGGCATTCATAATGTGACAATGATGTCACAATGACAATGGCAAATGCTATACTGTCATTATCATTTTGTGATGTCACCATAAGCTAAAGATGTCATAACAACACTATAATGTCACACTGGTTATGATGTCACACAGGGTTTATTATCTTACAATGGTTATGAGGTCACAATGTGTTTCTGATATCAACTGATATGCCACATTTGAAATAGAATGAAATCACAAGATATACATTCACAATGTGTCTATGACAGCAAAATGTCAATGCAATGTCATAATGCTATGATGTCACTGTAGCTTGGTGATGTCACAATGAGCTGATGGTGTCATAATGTCAGTCTGATGTCACACTGGTGATGATGTCACAAAGGGTTTATGATGTCACAATGGCATGTCAGATCTTAATTGCCATTAGTTTATAGTGAGGATATGAGAATGAAGTCACAATGACATATACAAATGAACTGTGATGAAACAAAGGCCATGTTTTTTGTCAAAAGTGCTAGGGTTCTTAACAGGTTCTGGTTGTCAAAGTGTTAATGATATAAAAATGGGTTAATGATGTCAAAACTAGTTTGCAATATCACATCTTATTTCTATTTTCAATTGCTACAAGTTCACAATGATACAAGTTCACAGAAGGAGCTTGATGTCTCAAAGACCATAATTTTCTAAGATGTGATGAGATCATAATAGGTTTGTGAAAGCATGAGGGTTCAGTAATATCACAACTGCAATATGATGTCAAATTATAATGTCATAAGAGTGTTGTTATGTCACAATTAGTTGGTGATGCCATAATAGTGATGAGTTCAAAATAGTTTTGTGATGTCACAGTAGTTTGGTGATGTGACAATGGCATTCCAGACCTCAATTTTCATTAACTCATAATGAGTATATGAGTTTAGAATGGGATTGTGAGGATTCCAAAGTCATTTGTTGGCACAAATGTGATGAAGTCAGAACAGATTTGTGATGTGACAATGTGACACAATGGTCATTACATCTAGCAGTGTGATGTCACAATATTCATAATATCACAGTAT
The DNA here is from genome assembly GCF_024711535.1 of Dipodomys merriami. NCBI lineage: Eukaryota > Metazoa > Chordata > Mammalia > Rodentia > Heteromyidae > Dipodomys > Dipodomys merriami. Next base: position 109,841 of record NW_027204348.1, read on the forward strand.
ATTTCTAATATTTAATGTCATACCTGAAATAATATGAGATCGAAAATAGATTGAGCTCTCAATGGGCCTAACACAGTGGCAACATGTCACAAAACTTACAAGGACAGAACATGTTTGAGTTGTCACAGTTGTTTAGAGATATCACAATGGCAATGTTATA